>NC_081190.1:10793134-11083134 GCF_902713425.1 Acipenser ruthenus
ATTCATTTTAAAACCAGTTGTGAAGCTTTTTTGAGCGTGCTGAAAGTAAGCAAAATACAAACTTGTTTTCTGATATCAACAGGGTTGCCTTTTAGTGTATTTGTATATGTTTTTTTGTTTACTGTTTTTATTATTATTACAATACAAACTGGTATTACTGACACAACCTTTAATGACGTTGCTGGAATGATGTAATTTACTTATGTCATTCCTATAAGGATGTGTGCAGGCAGCTTTTTCAGTGTTTGCACATGTTAGTGCTCTTAAACGCCAAGTCTCAAAAATAGTCGCCGGTCTCCAATAGGCGGCGGGTCTAGTACTGGCAAATACGTAAACGTCGGGGCGTTTATTTAAAGTATTTGGCAAGGATTGGGTTACCTCCCGATCCTTAAATAAACATGTGAGAATGCGGCTGGAGCCTTAATAAGGATAGACCGCCTCGGTATATACTTGCATATAGTTTGTACCGTGTTTTGTTTGTTTGGCCAACGTACTTTTTTCTTTTGTGTTTGTGTAAAGTATTTTGTTTGGTTTAAATATTTACTTTTGTTTATTTAATAAAACACTGAGCGCTAATGGGCCTCAATTTTGCCCGTACCTTTTGTTTTGCACTTTTTCCTGGTCCGTGACGTCACCACCCACACACACCATTCAAGCCCACCAGATCACAAGCGTATACAATACTGTGCAAATGTATTAGAACACCTTAAGATTTGTCATTTATATCCTTTATATACATACCTGCATGAAAACCTCAGGGTGTGAGAATTTCAATTTTCAGTCAATAATCAGTTACATAGAAACAATAGGTACACATGTGTGAAAATCTTAGACTGCTTTGTGCTTTAATTAGGCATCTTAATCAACTAAAAAGTCTCTTACTATTTTAAATGAATAGCATGCCTGTTAAAGTCATCAGTTAAATTAGACAATCACTAATTTTCCTATTTTTACAGTTTTCTAAGAGTTAAAGTTTGATTTCATATGCACGACAAATCAAAATAACAGAAGCAGTGTGGGTTTGTAATGAATGTGCGCACTGCTGCTTGTCTTAAATGAAGGCACTTTGCTGTTATGCTCAGTCTAATGCAGTGGTGTGTTAAGGGGTAACCTCTTTTAACTGGAAGTTTGTTTTGAATTGTGCCATAGAGACTGGGACGCTTGTGTTCCGCAGCTAAAACTGCTTTTGGAGAATAGAACCCATTCATGGCTAATCATGACATAAAAGAACGCCCTTAGCAGACACCAAGAAATTTTATTTCAGTTTCTAATTGAAGTAAATAGTGTGGGAACTGCAGGGTTCATTTCTAGCCCCAGTTTTGAGAATCCAGTTAAAATCATCTCTAATGACTTGATGACTGAGCTGTCTGTTTGGTGTATCTGAGTAAACTTTGGGTTATTAAACCCTCCCTTGTGCTTTTACATATTGTTACAAACAGAAATCCACTAAAGAGACACACAGGCATGACTACATGCTGTATAGCTTTGGTAGACAAAGGGACCTTTTTTTAATAAATTACATAGTGAAGGGTTCTCCAAAGGGGTTTCTAACCTTCTCAAATGAAGCCAGTTTGTGTAGAATCCGGTGTCACCATACTTGGTTCTGCGCAGCTTTGAAACAGCTAAAACAAGAATAAACAAAAGATGTGTTTTTTAAAAAAAAATTTTTTTTACTAAATCGATGCACTGTCCCTTTTAAAAATTTGGAGTGCTTTTAAATACCTTGATTTAGTGCTTACATGCTCATAATTCTCCTGAACAATACGTAACTAATATAGTTGTAGACGGTCCCTTTCAGAAGTACAGAAACATTCTTTTGTAAGATAACGTTGTTTGCTAACCCTGACCGTTCTTTCCTTAAGTCAGATATTATGGTGAAGATAAGATCTCTCTTGTACTGAATGCCAATTTCTTAGTGGAGTATAAGGGTTCTGTCATTGCAAAATTATAAGGGGGAAGAAGAAACTGGGTTCTTCATGATAAAAGGGGACATTAATACTGCACATGCTATAGAAAAAGTGTACTGATGTAAGTAGGAGTATCTGCATATAATGTGATGTTATTTATTGCTGCTGTTTTTTTGGTAGAAATGTAATAATCATGACTGTAGATAGAACCTCTTGGATCTTTTGTGTAATATTTTATTTTACATACAATTACCCATTTATACAGTTGGGTTTTTACTGGAGTAATCTAGGTAAAGTACCTTGCTCAAGGGTACAGCAGCAGTGTCCCCCACCTGGAATTGAACCCATGACCCTCCAGTCAAGAGTCCAGAGCCCTAACCACTACTCCACACTGCTGTCCTGTTTCACTGTCTAAGATGCAGCTCAAGACTATCTAGAATAGTTTAAAGTTGTCACACTTGAGAATTATTGTATTTCTTGTTCTTATTGTATGACTTATATTGTAACACTTGAATGTATTTGTATTTGCTTGCGATTGTAAGTCGCCCTGGATAAGGGCGTCTGCTAAGAAATAAATAATAATAATAATAATAATGTGCAGAAAAATTAAATAATTTGCTTTATTTTTGCCTGCTATTTTACTACTTATCGCCATCAGCATATCTTTTCAGGGATATCAATTCTGGGCCACTTTAGTTTTCAGATAACATCCAAATTCTGGGCCATTCTTCTGTTCCGAATTCAGCCCAGTTTTTGGGATAATCTGCTCTTACAGATGACAGCCCACTTTCTAGATCATGCTTAGTATACCATAAAAATGTACACCAGAACGGGACTGTGAATTAATTTAAGAGTAACCCTTAGTACATGAGTCAGAGTTAATGGACTTTTTGATTTTCCCCAGAATTTTTTTTAAGAAGAAACTGAAATGAAATTTAAATGTTTAAAAAAAAAAAAAAAAAAGAAAGCTTATTTCTTTATTACATTGAAGAAACTACATTGCACTCAAATAGATACATCAGCAGGTGTTTTCCTTTACTAAAGGTTCATATTAAAACACGTTTGAGAAAGAACGTGGTATTCCAAAAACTGACATCTCATTTGCTTATGTAATGTCCATCAATTTATAGTTATGCGTAGGGGTTTATCAGACCTGAAAATGAATAGAATGGCAGAATTCATATTTTATTCACATATCACATGCAAAAAAAAAAAAAAAAAAAAAATACAATAAAGGCCTATATCAGCTCTTTCACTTATGGGTTTTAAGAGACCTGTGCCCTTCAACAACTTAACATACATTTTATTGTATTGTTATTCCTTATCTGTTCCTGATAGTTTAAACTGTAGGCTATAGATAATGTTTAAACAGTTGGACTATGCAAATATAATGGCTAAATTCCAATTCAGGCACTTACAATCTGGCCTACCTAACTGTCCTCCTGTAGTCCAATTGGCTATGCAGTTCCTCACTCCTCCCACTTTAACTGCTGTGTCAGAGTGCTGGCACAGAATAGCTGCCTCGTGTAAAGAGCTTTGGCATCCTATGGGAAGAAAGGTGCTGTATAAACCCAAAGTATTATCTTTCCTTTAAATAAAGCGCTTTTTAAAACTAGGGGTACGGTAATTTGCTGGCAGCATAAGCAGCTCTCTAATTGATCCTGGAGTTTCAGAACCCTCCATTTGTGGAAAAAATGAACATTCCATTGCTTATCAGTGCCCACTTTGTGATTTTTTTTTTATTTATTTGATTTTTATTTAGCACATTCTTATCTCAAACTCAGCTGTAGGTAAACACAAAATGCAAGACAGGTTGTTTATAATTAGGCTTGCTACTCTCTACCTGCCTTTAAAGCTGTATTTAACACTGTTAAACCATCTCAATTTCTTTAATTACATCACGGATATCTGACGATGGTGAAACGAACTGAAACATGTTTCTAGCTATCCTTGAACAAAACTGATCGCTTTACACCAGGGGTGCACAATTCCGGTCCTGGAGGGCCGGATCCCTCCTGGCTTTTGTTCCAACTGTGTTCTAAATTACTTAATTAGACCAATAATTGGTAATAATTGGTCCAATTAAGTAATTTAGGGCAAGGTTGGAACAAAAGCCAGGAGGGACACTGGCCCTCCAGGACCGGAACTGTGCACCCCTGCCTAACACTCACTGTAAGGAAGATGTGGTCACTACACTACACTACACATCGCTTGTTTCATAAAATAAATACATTCTGCCTGGAGAAGCACATAACAAATGCAGAATTAAAAAGAAACAATAGGGGGGTTACATTAGGTGTTTGAATTAAAAAGGGCACAATATAAATCTGGTGATATGGAGCAATGAACCTGCTTAGCAGGGTTCTCCAATCCTGGTCCTGGAGGGCCGGTTCCTCCTGGTTTTTGTTCCAGCTGTACCCTAAATGACTTAATTTGACGAGTGAAGTGCTTATTGGAAGCTTAATTGGTCCAGTTAAGTAATTTAGGTTACAGTTGGGGGGAAAAAAAGAAGAGGGACACCAGCCCCCCAGGACCAGGATTGGAGACCCCTGATCTAGACAGTTATTAGATGGCACAGGTCGATACATTTAATGCCTATGGATTGTTAGAAGTATCAACTACAGTAAAGTATCAAGCTAGGCATTAAGTAGGTCACACAGATTGATACAATTAACTTGTGTCATTTTATCATTCTGGCAGTTAGCCCTTTTATGGCCAGTGTAAATGTTTCCAAGTGGGAAGGACTATAAAGTAAATGGTTGAGGGGCACATGTCTGTAATCACAATATAGATGTAATCTTTACTATTGCACATTGTATTTAATTGGTTTCCATTATATTTGCATAGTCCAACTGTTTAAACAGTATCTATAGCCTACAGTTTAAACTATCAGAAATAGATAAGGAAAATGTTGATTAATACAATACAATAAGATTTATTTGAAGTTGTTGAAGGACACTGGTCTCTTAAACCCAGAAGGTCTGATAACCCCCTAGGCATGACTATATATTGATGGACATTACATAAGCAAATGAGATGTCCTTTTTTGGAATACCATGTTCCCACTCAAAAATGTGTTTTAATATTAACGTTTAATAAAGGAAAACACCTGCTTTAATGAATTCCCATGTACCTATTTCAGTGCAATGTTGTTTCTTCACTGTAATAATTGTGAATCTCAATTCAAACTGAAGGTCATTTTAGAAACTGAAATATTTAACTGCAGAATCAAAGTCCAGACAATTGTACTCAGTTTCTTCTTTACATTCACCTCTATAAGCACAACCTACAAAAATGGTTAAATAGGTTAGATAGAGGGTTTATCAGGCCCAAGAAATGTAACCTTTTTAATTCATTCGGCTCTACTCAACATTCTTTTGGCGCTGCTGCTGGTGAATTTCTAAGGGAACACTATGCCACATATTTAGCCCTTAACAATTCTGCAAGGTCTCCACACAAATACTGTATAGTATTTAAAATAAAAGTTGCAAGTTAACAGTATGTAAAGTATGTAACAAAGTGGAGGCTGGGCACAAAGTGGTGTCTCCAAGCAGGCGTCCCATATAGAAAGATACCTGGAGATATCTTCTGCAGTGGTTACTGCACATGTAGATAAATGACCTTGTCTTTCGTTAAGTTGTGGTCAGTTATGTAGGTAATTAGCAATGTCCTCTGTACTAAACATGAAACCTTAAGCCAACATGTTACAGGCACCAGCTAGCTGTATTCTAGAGCAGTGCCGTTATCAATTTGGAGCATGGTGTATTTGACACACCAACATTCTATGGACACAGTGGAATAACCATGTGGCATATTGAGTATCTCTTCCTGAAATAAGGGTTCCAGTAAATGACTGTTGTGAGTAAATTGATCTAAACATTATGACTTACTGTAACAGAACAAATTAAGAAAAACCCACCTACACTAAGTTATTCCCATAATGAGTAAATTGGCCTAGCTCATTATTAACAGCCTTTATCGTTATTGATGCAGACCCACACATCTTGGCTTCATCATTAGAAAATGTTTAGAAAACTAGAAGCATTTTATCAATATCATCAGGAATCTGAGATTATGTACTTCATGGTGCTGACAGGAGCTGGGATAATGTTCAGTTTCAGTATATGAAGCTGAAACCTCAGTTTCTGGGATGGATTGAGGTTATTTATTAAACATGACATAGAAATACATTGCTGACAGGAGCTGGAATAATGTTCAGTTTCAGTATATGAAGATGAAACCTCAGTTTCTGGGATGGATACAATGCACTGTAGTGAGCAGCAACAAGGACCTGAAGCTTTGCTTAAGAATTCCTCATGGACTTGTAAGTTGCTGTGGCGATGGATTTTGAGCTGTAAACCAAGTCTGTGTACACAGGTTAACCTGCCAAAGCTAACAGTTGGGATCTGATGCATCGTCCACAACAAAGAGGACACACACTCTGAAAACCAGAGCCATCCGGCTTCACACCCTCTCAGCTCTTTGACACTGCTGGCCTCGAGAACATCTTACTGCAGGGTGATTGCTACCAAGAGGCTGGGAATATCAGTGTTACACTGCTTAACAATTAGGTGGAAGATGGGAATTGGTTCAACAACATTATACAGTTGTTTTTATATTTGTATGTGAAACTTGATGTCATTGACTCAGGTGTGAGGACAATGGTCTATTTATTTTACAATCGAGATTTTGTAATTACAGAAGGTTTTTTTTTTTTTTTTACTCAGGGATGGATTGAAAATGACATTTCTGGAAAACTTGATGGCTTTATGTCAATTGATAGATCGACAGCATGGCCTTCATAGAAATTCTTCATGTTATGTGTCCACAGCTTACTTGAATGCTGTTTTAAGATATTTATTATTTATGAATAAATCATAAAGACTCAGAGAACAGAAAGGATGCTGCATCTAATGTGCGTTCACATCCAGCACTTCTGTTGCTCAGCCTGGGTCTGAGACTGTGTATATCTTGAAGGAAAGGAAACATCTTGATCACATTGTTTTGGTGTTCCTGACACTTTCCAATCTGGGGTCAAGTAGTCCTGGTATTACCAGAGCCCTCACCGCACTGCATCCGCTCTCTGTTGTGTTCATTTCTCGAAGCAGCAGGAAGAGGTATTCGTACACAGCCTTGATGTGGCTCCTTCTCCTTTATTAGTGTTTGGAGGACAATACCTTTGATATGTTTACAGTGCTGGGAGAGAGAGTGACAAGACTAGAACGAGAGCAGCACTGGTCTTGTGAAACCCCTCCAAGCGTGGAGAAGTATTCAGTTTTATGGGTTACTTTCCTGCCAAAACTAAATCCCAGGAGACGTGTAAAGTTGCACAATCCATTGACTCCTTTTGACAGTTTCAAGTATGCAACTGCAGAGGTTAAATGAATTTGTAGTTTATTTAATTTAGATACTGTTATAGGAGGGATTATTATTATTATTATTATTATTATTATTATTATTATTATTATTATTATTATTATTATTATTATTATTAACAAATAATTGCCTGCTTGTTGAAATTAAAAAGAAAAATGAAATAATCTGACAAGCCTATTTAGTATGATGTGTTTTATATTCTACTACTTTGAAAAAAAATAATGTTTTAGTCACAATACTCAAGATTCAGTTAATGAAATATTTAAGTGGAAGATATTCCAGGATTGAAGGAAGAAAAGAGTTGCGTTACTGGAGCTGACACAACGTGATCAGCTTCGCGGATCCTCTGCGCTTTTTCTTATATTAAACGCAACAAAAAGTGCTTTTAATTATTACCAAACACCACAATGAATGAGGTGTGCATTTGGAAGGCTGCTGCATTTCTTAAAATAAAAATTAAATTAATATACTTTGTGTTCAATTTAAAATGTTGTGTCTGATTTCATTTACTGTACTTTTTATATTCACTCTAAACACTGCAAAATTATTTGGTGTAAGCTTACTGCATTCTTCTGTAGTTTATCTCTACACTTTAGAGGATACAGTCTGCAATCCTCTTCTTAAGTTAATCAATGGTAGTTTTATGGACACAATCTTCCTGTTGGGTCATTCTGCCAATTTCCAGCAGTTGGAGGCTATAAATGACATCTACAGTCTCAATTACAGCTCAGGACACAAAGCAGGACTACATGCACTGCTTCCAGTGCTGCCACACTCCTGTATCCAACCAGGTATCAATATAACACTGAAGCACTTGATCCACTCAAAGCCTCTGAGCCGTACTGGAATGTTCTTGTCAAAGGAGGTGGTTTGCATTAACTACAGCACATGAGTTCCTAATGTGTTGAACAGTGTGCTAGGGGAATGAAAACGTTAGGTTACTTACCGTAACCCTGGATCCCTGAAAGAGAAGGCGACCACCAACCAATACTTTTGGGATATGCCTGCCTTAGGTAGGTATTCGCTGAGCATTTTATGTCAGAGCTGCCGATAGGTCCCTCATGAAGTGACGTCCTCGGTCCAGTCTGCGAGGGAATAAGTAGTCGCTCCGCGGAGCTCAATTCCTCTTTTGCATCAAACCCGCGAAAGCGAGTGATGCGACCTCACAAGGTTTGGTGGTCATCTTTTCTTTCAGGGAACCAGAGTTACAGTAAGTAACCTAACATTCCCTTTCAATTCAAAGATGACCACCAACCAATACGAGGGATGCCTCGCTACTGCGAACTAGTGTTGGTGGTGTGCACGTACAACCTCAAGGACCCTTGTGCCTAATGAAGGTGTAGACGGATCTTCACATTAAGTCAGTAGAACCTGGTGAATGTATGTGGAGTAGCCCAGCTAGCGGCAGTACAGATGTCAGTCAAAGAGGCACCCTCCCAGATGGGGGTAGACCGGCATTATTGTACGCAGTCGACACTGTGTACACAATCAAATGGGACAGTCGCTGCTTCGAGAGGGCTTGACCCAGAGTCTTTTACCATAGCAAATGAAGAGCTGGTCAGACTGGTGCAGCACTTTCATCCTATCCACATAACCTCTGAATGCCCTCACTAGGCAGAGGGAATTCAGTTTCCTATCCTGCTCTGACCTACTTAGCGGAGGTGATGGCCAATAAAAAAGCTGTCTTCATAGAGAGATATTTCAGCTCTGGAATGTATAGGCTCAAACGGGGCCTTAGTGAGAGCCTCCAATACCACGTCTAGACTTCACTCGGGGAGGTGTCCTTTCTAGGGGGATGCTGCCGCCGAGCACCCTTTAGAAAACGTGTCGCCAAAATGTGGAGGGAGAACCACGGGGGACAATGAGTCATCTCTGCCGAGGCAAAGAGATCGACTTGGGCTTCCCTGAAGCAATCCCAAATGCGCTGCACTACCTGAGGGTGGAGTCGCCAGTCTGACGGGTGAGGACTCTTCCTCGAGAAGGAGGTCCACCGCCCAGTTCACCACTCCGGGGCGGTGAACAGCCTGGAGGGACAGTAAATGCTTCTGTGCCCAGATCAAAAGGTTGGTAGTTCACGTACGCCACTACTGACATGTTGTCTGTGAGCACGAGGACATGTCTGTTCTTGAGTACAGGAAGGAAATGCTGGAGAGCAAGGTGCACTGCTCAGAGCTCCATCTTATTTACGTGCAGGGATGTCCAGCGGCCTGTCCAGGACCCGCTGACTCCTCTGCCTGTTCAGACCTCACCCTAAGCGAGGTTGGATGCGTCTGTCGTCATCACTTGATAGCTGTGTGTCACTCCCATCACTACACCTTCTCGCAGGTGGGAGGTTTGTCTCCACCAACGTAGGGCTTCCCAGCATGAGAGAGACACTTGTCAGCTGACGGTGTCTGTCGCACTTGGGGTGTAGCGGTGAGGCACTGAGCCACGCTTGAATGGGGCGCATGTGCAGTAACCCCAGTTGGATAGCTCATGAGGCTGTGGCCATCAGACCCAATAGTTTTTGACACAACACCAGTTGTACTGTGGGCCCCTGTTGAAACAGCGCCAGACAGCTTTGAATAGTCTCTGTCGTCTGACAAGTAGGTTCACATGGTGAGGGAATCCAGCCGGAGACCCAAGAAGACCGTTCTCCATACTCAATGGCCTCATTGAGAGTGAGACTTAGTCTCGCTAGATGGTTTGTCACTGTCGCCTTGTGGGCCATTGCTCCTTCCTACAACTGGGAACAGATCAACCAGCCGTCCAGGTAGTTCAGCACCCTGATTGCCAGTCTCCAGCCTAGGGCTTGCCCCTGAAGGCCAGAGATCTGGAGCAGCGTGTCTGAAAGGAGGCATAACTCTGAAGACACTGGCACTGGGAGCAGGGCTTCCCGTAGTATGCCATCCATATAGGCAGTCAGGATACTTACCGTATTCACTTGGCAAGTCACCTATGCTTCCGCTGCATAAGCCTGCTTTAGGTGCAGCTCCGTGACCTTGCATTGCGGGTTCAGGCATGCAGGGTCCTTGGGTAAGCCCCCACCAGCGGAGGGAAGGGCTGAGGGCGGGGAGCCACAGCCTGTGTCCTGAACACGGACCGACGTGGCTTAGCTGCTGTCGACCAAGGGACCTGCAAGAAGTTTGCAGCGTGTCGCATCAGGGCTGACATGGAGCTCGAGGACGGGGGCACAATAGCCTCCGAGGCAACCCTGGAGCTGGGCTCTGCCTTGGTAGAGAGTACAGGCTCCTCTCCTTCCTCCATCTCAGTGGGGATGGAGTCTTCATTCCAGAAGGCCGCTATCGAAAGTGCATCAAGTGCACCGAGTAGTGTGCGCACCGAGTTCACTGAGTGCACCAAGCACCGTGCCGAGGCACTGAAGCGGCGTGCGCACCGAGGCACTGAAGTACTGTGTGCACCGAGTACCATGCGCACCGAGGCACCACCAGCTCCGAGGCAAGCCAGCTCTCAGCACGAATGCAAGGGAACTGCAGTCGACTCAGAGGAGCTCTTTCAAAATCACACTCGGGTTAGTGACACAGAAGCATACCTTACCGTAGGTGAGAGGCAAAAGATGAATGAGCTCTGCGGAGCGACTACTTATTCCCTCGGCAGGTGGGACTGAGGACGTCACTCCACAGAGGGGCCTATCGGCAGGGCCTATCCTACAAAGGACTCCAGCCTGGACTTCGTAATATTGCATTTGGTTTTCTTCTAGCTCTTAAGTAGACGGCTCAACACTCAGAGCTAGAAGAACAGCCCTTTGTTCCCACTGTGCTGGGCTCCCCAAGGGGAAAGCTTCTTTCTGTCGGCTCAGAACACAAACACGGCAGTACCAGTGTTCTCGGTGGGGGGGGGGGGGAACTGACTTTTAGAGTATAAAAGAGAGTCTTGTTTGAAATAAAAACAATGAGCTCCAGCCACTGCAGGACTTTAGTGGATTCTGGTGTCCAGTGGTGCGAACCCTGATCTTTCCCTCTTTTAAACACAGGAAGGCAGATATTGACCTTCCCAGTGAACTCTGTCCACAGTGTTCTTTACAGCTGAGTTATACAAGCTCGGGTAACGCACTGAGTTCATTCATGTTAGCAATACATGCTTTGAGAACCTGTGCAATCAACATTACTGTGACATTGGTATCTCCAGGACAAAATGACAGAGGACCTAGATTTATTTATTTATTTATTGAGTACGGAACAGCAGATAGTTATCAGTGTTGTTGCTTTCCTTTATTATTATTATTATTTATTTCTTAGCAGACGCCCTTATCCAGGGCGACTTACAATTGTTACAAGATATCACATTATACATTATTTCACATTATACAGATATCACATTATTTTTACATACAATTACCCATTTATACAGTTGGGTTTTTACTGGAGCAATCTAGGTAAAGTACCTTGCTCAAGGGTACAACAGCAGTGTC
Source organism: Acipenser ruthenus (assembly GCF_902713425.1). Taxonomy (NCBI): domain Eukaryota; kingdom Metazoa; phylum Chordata; class Actinopteri; order Acipenseriformes; family Acipenseridae; genus Acipenser; species Acipenser ruthenus. The sequence goes on from NC_081190.1 coordinate 10,804,829, forward strand.
CCCCACTGGGGATTGAACCCACAACCCTCCGGTCAAGAGTCCAGAGCCCTAACCACTACTCCACACTGCTGCCCCATTTCCTTGGTTTTCTGATTATTTTTAAGAATGTTGTATCCAGATGTAGCTTTTTTGTGTTGATAATACAATACATTGTCATCATCCTCATACTGTACAGACTAAACAGTGTGGAGTAGTGGTTAGGGCTCTGGACTCTTAACCGGAGGGTCGTGGATTCAATTCCAGGTGGGGACACTGCTGCTGTACCCTTGAGCAAGGTACTTCACCTAGATTGCTCCAGTAAAAACTCAACTGTATAAATGGGTAATTGTATGTAAAAATAATGTGATACCTTGTAATAATTGTAAGTCACTCTGGATAAGGGTGTCTGCTAAGAAATAAATAATAATAATAATAATAATAATAATTACAACATGCAAACCGATCATGCATCAGAATGACTACAAGCTAACTTGATAAGGAGCTCTGCTGACTTGGAGAGTGTTTGACACAAGCAGGTAATTACAAACTAAGTTGATAAGGAGCTCTGCTGACTTGGAGAGTGTTTGACACGAGCAGGTAATATGTACCTGATTACCCCTCCCACCAGTGAAGTCACATCTAGTTACACTCTAACCATTTACCAAGGGCCTTCTGAGCCTGAACAGACCAGGCAGACCTGACTGTAGCTTTTCTGGAACGTGTTCCTCTTGTCCAAAAACCTGTGCACATCATAGAAGCAGAATAGGTCCAGGTCTGTGAAGCATTGCTGTTTACTATGCACATCATAGAAGCAGAATAGGTCCAGGTCTGTGAAGCATTGCTGTTTACTATGCACTGAATAGAAGAGGAATAGGTCTGGGTCTGTGAAGCATTGCTGTTTACTATGCACTGAATAGAAGAGGAATAGGTCCGGGTCTGTGAAGCATTGCTGTTTACTATGCACTGAATAGAAGCAGAATAGATCCAGGTCTGTGAAGCATTGCTGTTTACTATGCACTGAATAGAAGCAGAATAGATCCAGGTCTGTGAAGCATTGCTGTTTACTATGCACTGAATAGAAGAGGAATAGGTCCGGGTCTGTGAAGCATTGCTGTTAACTATGCACTGAATAGAAGCAGAATAGATCCAGGTCTGTGAAGCATTGCTGTTTACTATGCACTGAATAGAAGAGGAATAGGTCTGGGTCTGTGAAGCATTGCTGTTTACTATGCACTGAATAGAAGCAGAATAGGTCTGGGTCTGTGAAGCATTGCTGTTTACTATGCACTGAATAGAAGAGGAATAGGTCCGGGTCTGTGAAGCATTGCTGTTTACTATGCACTGAATAGAAGAGGAATAGGTCTGGGTCTGTGAAGCATTGCTGTTTACTATGCACTGAATAGAAGCAGAATAGGTCCGGGTCTGTGAAGCATTGCTGTTTACTATGCACTGAATAGAAGCAGAATAGGTCCGGGTCTGTGAAGCATTGCTGTTTACTATGCACTGAATAGAAGAGGAATAGGTCTGGGTCTGTGAAGCATTGCTGGGTCTCTAAAGCTGCTGGCTTTCCTTTCCCTTCTTTTATTTTTTGAGACAATACCGTGTTTGTTTAATATCTTGCAGAGTGCAGGTGCCGAAACTTTAAAATGTAAATCAGATCAAATGGAGAGTGTTAGCAGAAGTGTTCAAGTGATATAGGGAGATCGTGGATGAAAGGAACAGGTTGCTCCGTGCGGAACTGCTTTTCTCAGATACAGATTGCTGGGTTGGTTTGTTTTGTTGTTGTTTTTTTGTGTGGTGAGCTAACGTTGGATTTGTGCTAAAACATATAAAGAACTTATAAACATACATGTTTCCAAATATTGTTATATATATATATATATATATATATATATATATATATATATATATATATATATATATATATATATAAGTTAGGAAAGACGCTGGACTGCATGGCTTGAATAAAAATAACAACAGGATTATTATCTGTTGCTTACCTTATTATTATTATTATTTATTTCTTAGCAGACGCCCTTATCCAGGGCGACTTACAATTGTTACAAGATATCACATTATTTTTACATACAATTACCCAATTATACAGTTGGGTTTTTACTGGAGCAATCTAGGTAAAGTACCTTGCTCAAGGGTACAGCAGTAGTGTCCCCCACCTGGGATTGAACCCACGACCCTCCGGTCAAGAGTCCTGAGCCCTAAAATGCTAAAAATGCAGCTGTTTAAATGTTCTTCCGGAATGTAACATGTCTCAAGTCTCATACAAGTTTGATCTACAAAAAACACCACGTTGAATTCAAAGGCATTCTTTACTGTACATACTAGATTGTTAACTGCAAGCAGATCTTGTTTTACACATACCCAAGAACAGTGTGGTGTGTAATGAGGTGAGCAATGATTAGCATGGAGCAGTGTGGTGTGTAATGAGCAATGATTAGCATGGAGCAGTGTGGTGTGTAGTGAGCAATGATTAGCATGGAGCAGAGTGGTATGTCATGAGCAATGATTAGCATGGAGCAGTGTGGTGTGTGATGAGCAATGATTCACATGGAGCAGTGTGGTGTGTCATGAGCAATGATTAACATGGAACAGTGTGGTGTGTAATGAGGTGAGCAATGATTAGCATGGAGCAGTGTGGTGTGTAATGAGGTGAGCAATGATTAGCATGGAGCAGTGTGGTGTGTAATGAGCAATGATTAGCATGGAGCAGTGTGGTGTGTAATGAGGTGAGCAATGGTTAGCATGGAGCAGTGTGGTGTGTAATGAGCAATGGTTAGCATGGAGCAGTGTGGTGTGTAATGAGCAATGATTAGCATGGAGCAGTGTGGTGTGTAATGGGGTGAGCAATGGTTAGCATGGAGCAGTGTGGTGTGTAATGAGGTGAGCAATGATTAGCATGGAGCAGTGTGGAGTGTAATGAGGTGAGCAATGATTAGCATGGAGCAGTGTGGTGTGTAATGAGGTGAGCAATGATTCGCATGGAGCAGTGTGGTGTGTAATGAGCAATGATTAGCATGGAGCAGTGTGGTGTGTAATGAGCAATGATTAGCATGGAGCAGTGTGGTGTGTAATGAGGTGAGCAATGATTAGCATAGAGCAATGTGGTGTCTAATGAGCAATGATTAGCATGGAGCAGTGTGGTGTGTAATGAACAATGATTCGCATGGAGCAGTGTGGTGTGTAATGAGGTGAGCAATGATTAGCATAGAGCAATGTGGTGTCTAATGAGCAATGATTAGCATGGAGCAGTGTGGTGTGTAATGAGCAATGATTAGCATGGAGCAGTGTGGTGTGTAATGAGGTGAGCAATGATTAGCATGGAGCAGTGTGGTGTGTAATGAGCAATGATTAGCATAGAGCAGTGTGGTGTGTAATGAGCAATGATTAGCATGGAGCAATGTGGTGTGTAATGCAGGCCAGGTGTCTCGGGTGATAAGAAGGCAGGGAGACCCCCGTGGAGATGCACTCCCCTCGGAGCAGGGTCAGGGAGATGGCCTGAACCCTGGAAATGGAGACGTTTGATATCCAGAGAAGCTGGATGCAGCCCTGTCCCAGGGTGTATGATCAAAGCATGTTTATTTGTCAAGGAGAGTTTTCCCACGTTTAGACAAATGAATGCCGTTTGACTTCAGGAAGTTCTGGATAATCAGAAAATGATGGCTTTTATTTCATTTTATTTATTTTTACCCTGGCAGTAGTGAGATGTGAAAAATGACCACTAGGGGTCTGCAACTGTACAGTAATTTCTGTTCTTCGAAAACTGTGATTTTACAAAGAGCTTTTCCATTTACTAACTCACACTCGCCACATGACAGAATTTACAGCTGCACAGCCCTGGTAACTTCACTTATGGATTTCCGTGCTTTCAATAGTTGAAAAGGGGTCAGTGTCAGTAAGCTGGTAAATAATGATCTAAGCAGAAACAACAGCAGTTAAAAAGGTGAGAAATGATATATTAGGAATATGTATAGTAGATGACAAAGTATCCCTTTAATTAGGCATTAAACATCAATCAGCATTTACAAACTACAGCTAGAAGTATGGCTTCTGGTTTTAGGTTTTAACTGAAAAACTTTGATAAAACACCTCGAAAGTCCGCACACAATGACGGCAGTGTTAATGTTAGGACCACTGAAAGAGCACCAGGTTCCCTTTCTCTCGCTCACGGTAGAGGGCGCACAGTGATTTCATCTGTTCTGTTATTGGAGTTGAGCAGTTTTCAGGAAGCCTCACCACATTCCAATACTGGCAATACCAGAACCACCTGCTTCATTCAGATGGAATACAAATAAATAAAGAGTAGCTAAAACCCTCTACAAAAGGGTTGTTAACACTGAAACACTGAATAGCTAAAACAAAAACAAAAAACATAATATTTTCAGTGCCTGACAGTTTACACAGAACAGAAGTGTCTCTAATTACTGTGTATTTACACAGTAGTTACTTAGTAAATACATGTGTGCTTATACATAATTACAATGCTGTTATGCATCGTTACCATGCACTTAACATGTACATTTTATTACATGATAACGCTAATCCTATCCCTAACTCTATTATTCCTAACCCTAACCCTAACCCTAACCCTTTTCTGATACAATCCTGTACTTACATAAATCGTGCAAAAAGATTTTCACGTTAAGTACACATGTATTTACTATGATCCAAAATGGAAAATTACCTATATGATAAGTATCCTGGGAGACAGTCAGCATGGTTTTAGGAAAGGGAGATCGTGCCTAACTAACCTGCTTGATTTTTTTGAGGATGCAACATTGACAATGGATAATTGCCAATGTTGCAATTTCCAGAAAGCTTTTGACAAAGTCCTGCATAAAAGATTCATTCTCAAACTGAATGCAGTAGGAATTCAAGGAAATGCATGCGCATGGATTAGGGAGTGGTTAACATGTAGAAAACAGAAAGTACTGATTAGAGGAGAAACCTCAAAATGGAGTGAGGCAACCAGTGGAGCACCACAAGGATCAGTATTAGGTCCTCTGCTATTTGTAATCTACATTAATGACTTAGATTCTGGTATCGTAAGCAAACTTGTTAAATTTGCGATGACACAAAAATAGGAGGAGTGGCAAACACCTTTGCAGCAGCAAAGGTCATTCAAAATGATCTAGACAGCATTCAGAACTGGGCAGACACATTTAATAGAGAAAAGTACATTATAAATATCATATGGGAGATACTGAAATTGAAGAAGGAATCTGAAAAAGACCTAGAAGTTTATGTTGACTCTAGACAATGTAGGGAAGCTATAAAAAAAGGCAAACAAGATGCTCGGATATATAGTGAAAAGTGTTGAATTTAAATCGAGGGAAGTAATGTTAAATCAAGGGCAACAGTGTGGCGTAGTGGTTAGGGCTCTGGACTCATTACCGGAGGGTCGTGGGTTCAATCCCAGGTGGGGATTAGTATTATTTATTTTAAACTATGCAATTCAGCTTAACTGCAACCTATTTAATAAACTATGATTTACACAAAAAAAGCCCTGCTAAAGCTCACAGAGAATTATATTACATTTCCCACAGAAGACAGGTTTACAGGACGTGTGCTACTGATTGTACTCACATAGCACTGTCACTCCGATCCATGGAGTCTGCCGACAAGGAAGAAAATTGAGGCAACGTCTCATCAGTCAATATTTCTCGAGTGAGCAGAACAAAAAGAAAAATATGCCATTGCACAGCATGACTTTTATTGTATACGCATTAAAGGAGAAAGAAAAGGTTTTTTTGTTTTTTTTTGTTTTTTTTTACATCACACAAGGAATACTGCAGTTTCAATTTGCATTGCCTCTGCTTGTCCTGCTGCTGAGTGCTGTGTCTGTTGATCACTCATTTTCGGTCAATGTAAGCCACCTCCACCTTCACAATAAGCTACTGACCAAAAGATATGCCTGGACTGCTGGGGCTTTTGATATCAAGGTGGTCACGGGTAAGTCTCTGACATTATCGTGCATTAAATTATCGCTCACAGTACATGTAGTGTGCACAGTATGGTATGTAAATTAGCCAAATACTGTACAAGTAAATGCGTTCTCTGTTAATAAATGGGGCAGTACATTTAGATTTATCGCGCACGTTAGGCTCACTACTTTATGAGGCCCTTAACATAAAGTGTCTTACCGAAGATTCTTTGGAAATGCCTTCTCTCTCTCATCCCTCCACTTTGCTGGGGATCAGTCCCCTGCTTCACTCCTCTGCAATCTATATGCCTTGTGTCTCTCATCCCTCCACTTTGCTGGGGATCAGTCCCCTGCTTCACTCCTCTGCAATCTATATGCCTCCTGCAGTTCTCTGGGAAGAGAGTTAAGACTGTCACTCAACCTAATGACTGTTAAGATAATTCAGAGCCAGAGAACTACATCTCATGTTTCGTTGTGTTTTAATGGCTGACAGCTTGCTTCCTGTTGCTCTCCCGTTACACTCATTTAAACAAGATGTTTTATCTCATGAGATTTCTCTGGTATTTTTTCTTTTTTTTATATAAATAAATACAAGATCAAAAGTGGTTCAGAACGTCAAATGATATACTTAAAAGATAAAAGAGATAAGGCTATCTGTCAACAAAACTTTTCAGATAAGTGCTTAATTAATCACTACCATGCAATCAGATGTCATTAAATACCTCCACTGTGTGTATTGAAACACACGCTCCCAGGGAAAAATGTGTTAAACGCAATGAAACTTTGAAAAACTAGCTCTGCCGAACGTATACGAATATACACAAATTCCAGGCTCTGTTGGATTTTCTTCTTTTTATTATTACCTTGAAGAACACATAGTGCATATACAAATTAGAAACAGAAAACCATAACTTTTGATGTGAGCCCGTATGCGGAAGACCTGATATCTTGAGATATCTGGTGTCAAACTCTCGACCCCCCTCTGAGCTTGGGGTGTGCAGAAACTTGATACTCATACTCAGAATTGCCTTTAAGAAGTATTTATCGACGGACATTCAATAAAGCCATTCATTATTAACACGTTGATTTCAAAACAAGAAACGCGGTCCTCCCTCATGTTTACAATTGAGCGCCAATCATTGGCAATTCACTTCCGCACTGAGTGTTTAAAAGCCATTGGAAGATTATTTTCCTCTCATCTGGGGCACTGACATTTTTACTGTTTAATTATTACCTTGCTGTGTTAATTACTAAGAGCAAGGTTTACAGTGCAGGGCTTGTGTAATCCTTACCTTGCTGTGTTAATTACTTTGATTATCATGTCTTCCAATTCACAAAGCTGGTTAGAGTATCAATAATATATTCTCGGACTTTCCAGTGAATTATCCTCATCAATGTTTACTTACCCAATGTATCAACCATTGCCAAGATGGCTGCCAGATATCAAAATAACACAAATTCCAATGGAGTACACTTAAAACACCATTTTAATAAATAACTAACAATGCATGTACAATTAGAAAATAGCAATAATATGATAATATTGAACTTATTTAAGTTATAGCTGCAAAGTCAATTTAATTAAACCCCCAACATATTTCAACTTGAATTTTTATTGCGTGTTACATGCTATCTCTCTATGGCAAATTAGTAAGCATTAACATATATTTAATTGATTAAAGCCATTACAACATATGCTCTGAGCTTTAATAAAAATGAAGCATGTGTGTTTAATTGTTGTTATTGGTGTCTATAAGCTCTTGCTGGCACTTGGTATGAGTAATGTATGTATCTGAGTGTGTTGCTTTGCCGCTGTGGAAGTTAAGCTGAATTAGATGGTGGGAGGGGTTCTTAAGGTCAATTCCCTGTGAATGGCTTTTCTTCAGGATACCAAAGCGAGCACCAAGATTCAGGGGTTGTTTCTGAATCTGGTTGTTTGACTTTCTGGAGTTCTGAAACTTCCATCCCCAACACTTGGGGACCTAGAAATACTACTCTGTTGCTCACTTCAACTTGCATTCATTCACAACCAACCACGCCTTCTACCTCCACTCCTGAAGCTTCTCTCAATTGCCTGATTTGAAATGTAACTCATTCATAAGACACATTTTGGTGCAATTCAGTTACTTAATATAATTGCAAGTTTGAACTATTAACAGAAAATCCTAGATAAACTGAAATCCTAAACTTTGAAAGTTTTCTTCTTCTCTAAACTACATCTGCCAGTCCATATAACAGCTCAAAGGGGAATTTAAACAGCACATAAAATCGCACTTGTTACAAAGTCACATCTGGCAATGGAAACCCAAAGTGGAAAACATTCCTTGAATACTTCTCAATCAGAAGAGTTCTTACTATGAGACTGAACCTGCTCGCTGTGTTCAGATTTGTAACAGCTGTGTAAAAAAAAAGAAGAAAGAAATGTAGGCAAGCCAGTCCAGTAGTGAAGATACTCCAAATGTGCTAGCTTTGAAGAGCCCAGGCCCCTGCAAGCAGAGCTTTCAACACCGGAGCACATTAACTAGAATGTTGAGGACAGACCCCGAATTCACTAAACGCAAGACTGTTAGCCAAAACACTTTTTTAAACACAACATTGTTTTAAAAAACTATTTGAGTTTTCCTGGATTTGGGCTTTATAACAGAAGCCCTATTCTTTCCTAATTTCTGTTTTCCGTAGTCGAGGTGTGGTTTCGCTCTTGTGAGAACTAACCTGGGAATACTTTTCAAAATAAACAGAAACAAATGTTTAAAATCCATGTAAACTGTGGAATAAAGATAACACTATACAAGGTCACTAGCCACTGTTCTGGGGCTTCATGAATATCTGACAGAAAAATGTCTAATTATATCTCCTATTTGAATGAAAGCAATGGGCAGACTTTGGGTTCATTTCTGTATATATATGTATGTATATGTTTAATGTTTGTTGCATTTGAAGGATTTTAGGCCATGTTTGTTTGAAAAAAGCGTGGAGCAGGTTTTCTGAGGTTGAGCGTGTTGAACTGGCAAACTCAAAGGCTAAAGCCTGCTTTATTAAGATACGAGAGGCCAACCTCCACCCCCGCTAAGGCATCAAAAAGCTTTATCATCATGCAACAGGGCGGTTCTTCTCAGGGTTCATTTTCCACATGTTTAATGGGAGATCCTTGCAGTTGTTTTCAACACATTCCACGTGCATTGCTGTTCCACTCAGACATCGAGCGAGTGGAGCTGAAAGTCCACAAGCGAGTGCTCTTCCTGGACGCTCTCCAGGGTGCTGAACTTGCAAAGTGACGTGTATGGGGTCCTGACTCGCTCCCAGGAGGTGAGCTGAATGGGAGACCTTCTTAATTAAGCACAGACACCATACTTTCGTTCCTTTAAAAACAGCGCTTTGACTAAAGGGCATTGCTGTTTGGTAGCTGACTGTGTCTGGAAGGTAAAAGACTTTTGCTTTTTTGAAGCTACACATTGTATCAGAATGTTCTGCTGTCATCTATTATTGTATGTGTAGCGTTCCACATTTGAGGCCACAATTTTCACAAGTTAGCTGTTACTTTGCGAATGTTTGGGCAATCACTGTGCTGACAGAACTAGTATCTGCAGAAGGTGTGAACGTTCCATCAGCACAAAAAAAGCCAGGTTTATTCATCTTGAAATCATAGAAATGAAGACTATTGACAGAACTGGATGGTCCAAGGCATCGGGAGACATGTCAAAAATCACAATGGACATTTCCATCAATGTGTTCCATAAGTGTTACCAACTAAAGCATCATCATTTTCTGTCAAATATGTACGAGTAAGCTTGTCGGCATTAGGCAGTGTTTTAGCTGATGTGATGGACAGTACTGTCGCATGAAGTCACCACACCCCTCTGCAATAAACAGTGGCTGTCCAGCAAAGCACAGAGCTCTGACAAACTCATTAACACAGTCATTCTGGTTATTCTGTTAAAGCCTGTCTAAAAGCCGCAGAAATGGATTGCTTGTCTCTCAGTTTACTTCCTTGTTTAAGTTTAATGTGTCACTTACTTTCAGTATGTTCTTTTATTCTGTCAGCGTGCACATGTACCTCAATGCAGCAGTATTTGCAGTGCTATGCATCATCTGGCCCATTTCTGCTATTTGGCTTTTTGCACATTTCAATATGTAAGTATTTCAGTTTAGTTTTTGATCAAGCTAGTTACTACTTCCAGCACTTGCCACAATAATCAGACTTTAATTGACCATTGGCCAATAGAATCAGGTGATAATGTGTTTGTGAAGCAACAGAGAACCAATCACGTGCGACTTTTGAACGTTATTTGATCATCTGATGTCTAAACGTCTGCTGTATCCTAAGATACAGTGTAGGGCTGCTTATTACAATGTCGGAGTCAAAATAAAACGGCATTTTAATCCAAATATTGTGTATTTCCTAGAAAACAGAACCAGGAGCTCTCTGATTGGTGGAAGAACGTTCTTATGTTCTAGATCAGACCTGACTGTTGGTCGTTTTTTTTTTTTTTTGTAAGTCTGTGTTCTTGCTCATTGTTTTTGATTATTGGAAATCTGTTCTGTTTGGGCCTGCTTTCTGAATAAACACCACAGAGGGTGGTTTCAATCTCGTCTGCTAATGTGGACGATACCTTTCTTTCTGACGCACGCACGGCTCTACTGTTACACACCCCTAATCCCAGCATCAGAGTAAACTATGGAAGGAATACAGCAGTGTGCCTAATTTTAAATGATTTTCTTAATAGCTCGAAAAATAAAGTCTATCCTTAAGAAACCTAACAGGACAAAGGGTCTGATTCACCACTGTGTACTGGCCTCATGGTTTCAGTGGAAACTTGCGAGTGTTGGAAGGATCGCTGCATACCCAGATTCTCAAAAAGCTGCTTTGTGGCGTATCTGTTGCCTTGATTAACAGCCAAACCCTAAATTGTAGGCATTCCTATGACCACTGTGAACTGTGACTGCTGTAATGCAGAACTTAATTACTGTAGCTCTGACGTGTCATCATTTCTACACAAACAGTGCGAAGAAAAATATATGTTCTAAAGCTATGCTGTTGATGTGAATAAATAAAACAATTAGGGTAAAGAATATTTACACTGAAACATAATTCTTACTTTACACTGAAAGATAATTCTTTACTATGTCAAGCAAAGTAGACAGATTTGACCAGTTTATTTTTCCATTACCAAGATAGAAATATAGGGAATGATCCTTTCTTTTTCACCCTACTTGCTGCACTGTCACATTAGAGCCACCTAGTTATTCTCCTTCAATAGCTTTGACATTATGATATTGAAGTGAGCAACAGGGTGTACACTAGTCCTCTCATGATTCGTTAGAACAGTCATTCACTAATTAACAAGTACTGGAGTAGTACAAACCAGTCCTGCTGTATGAAAACACACATATACACATGTACATATCAATGTACTACACATTAAAATGCTTCAGTTTCACCTAAAACCTCTGAATTTGAATTTATGAAGGGAAAACAATTAAAAGATGTTTTATGAATGATACAACTGGAGCTAGCTTTCTAACAGTGTGTGAACACACATATTGTTTCTTAGCAGTGTATGCCAGTTAATTACAATGGATATCATACTGCAAGTAGAAGTCATGGAAGATAAGCAATGAGGTAGTTAATGTATCATTATAACTGCAGGAGGATGGCATGATGCCCCCATGAAACATAAACTCAAAAACGCCTCAATAAACTTCCTGTGCTAATGAAATGTCTGAAAGCACCGACCCGGCAAGAGGACAGTTACTGCAGTTCTCTGAATCTACGCATTTCCTCACCATGCGTGTTATGTTGCCGTCTTTGGGGATTAGATGGTGAAGTTAGATGGTGAAGCATCCATAGTTTTGAGGCCTACAAGAGGTTGCATAAAAGAACATGGGTTACTTTCTGAGTACTACATCATTTCAATACAAATGATTTCTATATTTTTTTTAGTTATAGTTGTTTTTATACAACAACATAATGACAAGGGGGGGGTGTGGCGGAAAAAAAGGCAATTCTTTTCAGAATGTCTTAAATAACAAGAAACAGAGATGCAAATATGTTTTTCCTCTGAAGTGCAGGGGTAAGAATGTTTGTTATAAACATTTACAAATTATTTAAGAGGTGTGTAATAATAATAATAATAATAATAATAATAATAATAATAATAATAATAATAATAATAATAATAATAATAATAGATACTTTTAGGGATGCTTTTCTAAGTTGGTTGATATTTTAGTAATTAAAATGTGTTTGTAAGTCTTTTTTATTATGTTTACACTAACATTACTGTAACACTAAAAGTGAATGAATGAATATGCAAAATGGAATTGCAATTCGGAATGACCAGGCTTCCGGCTAGGAAAAGGGCACAAGATGAGCAGGCACCCCCGGGCGGTGACGAGCAGGCATCCCCGGGTGGTGACGAGCAGGCATCCCCGGGCGGTGACGAGCAGGCATCCCCGGGTGGTGACGAGCAGGCATCCCCGGGCGATGACGAGCAGGCATCCCCGGGCGGTGACGAGCAGGCATCCCCGGGCGGTGACGAGCAGGCATCCCCGGGCGGTGATGAGCAGGCATCCCCTGGCGATGGTGATCATGTGGGCTTCCCTCCTCTGGACATGTGGGCTTCCCTCCTCCCACTTGGGCGATGGAGACAGCAAAGCTGGGCACTCCAGACGTGGCGGTGTCACTGGCAGAGGCATTGCTGCCCTCAGCGCTGGACAGCCCGGCAGTGGCACTCCTCTTCTGGGAGGGGGCAGTTGAGTGGGAAATGCCATTCAACCCGCTCCCCGCAGATGGGGCACCAACAAGTGACCTCTACAGTGCGGAGGAAAGTGCCCCAGCTGCTCTCCCTTTTTTTTGCTGCAGCTGGTACTGGCTGCTCCTGGGGACATCCGCTTCTCCCCTTCTTTCTCCTCAGGGCTGGCAGTCGTTCCTCTTCCTGGTGTGGGGGATGGTAGTCCTCGCCAATGGCAAAGCACCACTCCTCCCCTATAAGGCAGGTAAGCAGACACCATCCCTTGTTCCATTTTCAACAAAATCCTCTTCAAAAAAACTGTGTACCCACAGTACCTGTTCTGGCCTGGGTCCATGGAGGCGCTATATCCCACTTCTAACAGTAGTGACGTCCTGAGTCCAGGAAGCCGACAGATACATACAGGTACTACGGGTACTAAGTCGCTGGTGCGCGTATTTATTTACTAACACCAAAAATAAAAAGGATAGACAAAAAAACAAAATAAAAGTTTTAACAAAAACAAATCTCGAACACAAATACCTCCACCAAAACTACGTACCCTGCTGGTCCTTCCAGTATGTGTATCACTTATATCTTTTTACCTTTGTTTTATTTTGCTTCTGCTCCAGTTCCTCCTTCCAAACACCCACCCCAACCAACAAAAGCTGTGGCTTTTTATACATGTGACCATCTCCGGATTAGCAATGAATTAATCAATCCGGAGCTGGTTACATTCTACACAAGAGTTTTTACTCTGCGTGGCCAACAGCCAATTTATCAATAACCACGAGCTGCCGACCATGCATTTTCACGAGATGTCTGGCAGAGACAAGCTGATAACAATCGCCTCTGCCAGACAACATTTAACTGTACAATAATACATTTAAATTACAATACATTCACCCATGTTTTAACCCCAACCAATACTTTTTAAATCATACACTACATCTCCATAAACCATTCATTAAATAAACTGACAATACATTTAAATACACCCATAAATTCACTCGTTCTAAAACCAAAACAATACATTTTCCCCCATTTACGTGCAGGGATCTGCCCTGCCACAGGGTCTAAAAAATAAAACATATCTAAAACCAATAAGCCATTGAGGTTATTCATCCCAAACCACAGTGATGTATGTGACGCCAGGCCGACCGTATCCTAGCAACCTGAAACGCTACTGTCTTATAAGAGTAATTAAAGGGTTAAACATCTTTTTAATTGCACAAGCACATCTGAATTGTAACAGAAGGTGATAAATAAGAACAGCACTGGCATGGTAACCACAGCAACAAGACTGAGGCCAAGCTGACTCCCTAGAATTTCCAGGTTCTGACGACCCAACTATGGTTGTTATTGAAGCAACGAGATACTAAAATGTGTGTAAGCTGTAAACACCCTTAAGGTCACAGAAAAAGCAGGCCTTGTTTCTGTCTCAGTCAGAGTAGAAAAGAGAGCCTGCAACAACTGAAAAACACCGGCTCCAATAAATCCAGCTGAACACCCCAAATAATTCAAACTTGGAAGAAAACTTCAAATTTGATTAAAGGACTTAATTAACCTGGATCACCACAGAAGAAAGGAAAATGAATAATTGATGGGTTAACAAAGAAGTGATGTGACCTGCCGGACCGGTCATCTCATTGTGAAGAGGAGTTTCATTAAACAAAGAAGTGGTGTGACCTGCCGGACCGGTCATCTCAATGTGAAGAGGAGTTTCATTAAACAAAGAAGTGATGTGATCTGCCAGACCGGTCATCTCAATGTGAAGAGGAGTTTCATTAAACAAAGAAGTGATGTGATCTGCCGGACCGGTCATCTCAATGTGAAGAGGAGTTTCATTAAACAAAGAAGTGATGTGATCTGCCGGACCGGTCATCTCAATGTGAAGAGGAGTTTCATTAAACAAAGAAGTGATGTGATCTGCCGGACCGGTCATCTCAATGTGAAGAGGAGTTTCATTAAACAAAGAAGTGATGTGATCTGCCGGACCGGTCATCTCAATGTGAAGAGGAGTTTCATTAAACAAAGAAGTGATGTGATCTGCCGGACCGGTCATCTTAATGTGAAGAGGAGTTTCATTAAACAAAGAAGTGATGTGACCTGCCAGACCGGTCATCTTAATGTGAAGAGGAGTTTCATTTGAAGCTGGGGTGTCATGATTTTTAATTTTTTTAAGAATTCATTTGTATAGTACTGTTGGTAGGTCAATAAAAGTATTCGAGCAGTTGACACCTCTATGAAAAGTCCAGCTCATTCAAAGCTGCAACTAATTTATGCGTGACGTCACACCAGGACATGCTCGCAGACCTGCCAGCTGCTTTCCTGCATTATTATTATTTGTTTATTTAGCAGACGCATTTATCCAAGGCGACTTACAGAGACTAGAGTGCGTGAACTATGCATCAGCTGCAGAGTCACTTACAACTACGTCCCACCCGAAAGACGGAGCACAAGGAGGTTAAGTGACTTGCTCAGGGTCACACAATGAGTCAGTGGCTGAGGTGGGATTTGAACCGGGGATCTCATGGTTACAAGTCCTTTTCTTTAACCACTGGACCACACTGCTCACCAAAACCCTTGTCAATCACACACGTAAACACCCAGGGGAGACACCATGGTAAATAAATGTGTAGTGTACGGTTGCTCCAACACACCAGGGCCATTGGTATATCTTCATGAGTTCCCAACCACTGGAGGTTTACAAAGAACAAAAAGCTTCACTGCTGAGGTGAAATGATCGTTCTCTATGCATTCCTGCAGTCTCTCGTCTCGACTCCCGCATAAGAACTTGATCTTGTGTCTCCCGATCACTCCAGATTATTTAGATCGCCAATCTTAATATAAACTTTACCTTTATTTATTATTATTATTTTTAAAAAGCTGCGGAGCGCCACTTGAAGTGCTCCACCACCTGCCTATTTAATATGGACATGTTTGCCCCACTTATAACTTTTGTGTTTTTGAGATCTCCTCTTCATGGTTTGGCTCTTTTTGTAACTTGTATTTCTTTTCACATTGACAGTTTTTATAAAACATAGCCTACTCGCTATCTTACTTTCTGTGGATCTGAAAGTACTGAAAGTTATTTCAAGTGATCTGGTAAGAAAGGAAACAGCACAGCAAGGTCCAGTACATCTTTGTTATAACTAGGGCTTCTAGTTTTGAGGTTTTAATTTTGATCACGTGACATCCCTTTAAACATATTTTGAGCCGATTCACTTTCTTAATCAAACGCTAATTACCAAAGGGAAGTTGTTTCTTTTTACCCTCACATCTTGACTGAGTTAACAAACGACGTGCATTGGTCTCACCTGGTTCTATTTGAACCTGCATTTCGTTCTGGCTCCGATCGCCGAATTGAGTTTATTAATTTCCACTGCATTAGTTTCTAGCAGTGCGTCGCTAATTTAAACAATCTGTTATTCAGTTAAGGCTCAACAACTATTAATTAAGGTTTAAAGGGAGGGAGAGAGATGGAAAATAAAAACCGAATACTAGAAGCCCTAGTTATAACTTGATACTGGCTCTTTACATTTCTAACAAATCCCCGCCTTGCTGAAAGAGGTTTCCATGGCAATCAACATGGAACATACTGTCTCATTATTTCTCCTTTGTGCAGTAGATCTCTGTCCATGTTCTTTTCTAACGGTACAGTATTCTAACACATTCTTATTTTTCATTTTGTCTTGTACTACAGTTGCAAACACCTGTGGAAGTTAATGATAGTGTCTTGACTATATGTACATATTTCATGTAAAACTGGCATGCATCTTCTAATGTCTCATCACTGTAATCAAAACCATTGCAGATACACATTTTTCTGGGGTCAAATCCAGAACAAAAGGACACACTTGGTCGTTCTGAATAACAATAAAAAAGAACTGGAAAGTAAAAACGTTTTGTGGTTAAACTGAAGTTGAATTCGGGTTTCGTTTCTACAGCTGCTCTCAGCTTCCCTTTTTATTGTGATAGTATGGTTCAGATTACACTGTAGGTCAGTTCAGACCCGAGGGGTTCAGATTATCAAGAGTCCACTGTATAATCAAATACCAGTCAGGATGCTCAAACCATTTACTGCAGACTGGCTTCTTTAAAAACTAAGGAAACCTCTTTCTGTTAAAGTCAGACGACACGTTTTTCAAAGAAAATGATGATGTGTGAGGAAATCTGAACCAAGCAAAGACTGCTTCAGATTTGTATTCTGTGCAATTTGTACAATTAAGGCCACTTGCCTAAAGTTTCTTTGTTTAAATAATGTCCACATGTTTTCTGTCATATTCTTCATCCTCTTTCCTTTAGCATTGCCAGGCATCCGACTGAAAGCAAAAGCACTCGGCAGGTTGTCAGGCTTCGTTCTCTGTCAGCTTTTTGATTCTGTCATTTCCAATGTGGACAGCATTATTAGGATTACAAGCCAAATAACATGCACTCTCAGTCCCACAAGCAGTTCCTACACAGTGAAGTACATTCAACGTGTCTCTAATTTCAGTTCTAGTATGATAAAGATTCCTAACACTAAAAAAGTCCACTGAACCACTGGGACCACTAAATGTGTGCACGTGGTTAAGCTAGTATAAGCTGGTATACATCCACATTTCATAGCCATTTTGTGGTCTTGCTTATCACTTTAGCTGCTGGACTCAGAACTGTATTTTTTCACAAGTCACAAATCTTCACCACTACAGTAGTTAACGCAGCCAGGCAAGACAGTTTATGATTGTTCTTTTTTGTTATGCAATTGTTAATGACTGTTATTTCTTAATGGGCTTCCTCTTCTGCGATGCCATCCAATCCCCTGGTACTGATCGGCATCAACTTGATTCCTTTCTAGCAAACATCATAGGGCTCTGTTATCTGTATTCATCTGTAGATTTGTTTTTTTTTTCAATTTCCCCATTCCTTCTCATTAATCTGCAGATCTCAGACCCTCATGCAATCTGTGTGGCCTTAGTATCAAATGTATTCCTTTGTAGCAGACGTCAGAGATGCAATCCCCAGATCTGAGATCCGTGTTCAGTCTGTATTGTGTTGGAGTCCCTAAGACTGACCTCCAATCTCCAGATCTGAGATCCCTGTGCTGTCTGTATGGTGTTGGAGTCCCTAAGACTGACCTCCAATCTCCAGATCTGAGATCCCTGTGCTGTCTGTATGGTGTTGGAGTCCCTAAGACTGACCTCCAATCTCCAGATCTGAGATCCCTGTGCTGTCTGTATGGTGTTTGAGTCCCTAAGACTGACCCCCAATCTCCACATCTGAGATCCCTGTGCAGTCTGTATGGTGTTGGAGTCCCTAAGACTGACCCCCAATCTCCAGATCTGAGATCCCTGTGCTGTCTGTATGGTGTTGGAGTCTGTAAGACTGACCCCCAGTCTCCAGATCTGAGATCCCTGTGCTGTCTGTATGGTGTTGGAGTCCCAAAGACTGACCCCCAATCTCCAGATCTGAGATCCCTGTGCAGTCTGTATGGAGTTGGAGTCCCTAAGACTGACCTCCAATCTCCAGATCTGAGATCCCTGTGCAGTCTGTATGGTGTTGGAGTCCCAAAGACTGACCCCCAATCTCCAGATCTGAGATCCCTGTGCAGTCTGTATGGTGTTGGAGTCCCAAAGACTGACCCCCAATCTCCAGATCTGAGATCCCTGTGCTGTCTGTATGGTGTTGGAGTCCGTAAGACTGACCTCCAATCTCCAGATCTGAGATCCCTGTGCTGTCTGTATGGTGTTGGAGTCCCAAAGACTGACCCCCAATCTCCAGATCTGAGATCCCTGTGCTGTCTGTATGGTGTTGGAGTCCGTAAGACTGACCTCCAATCTCCAGATCTGAGATCCCTGTGCTGTCTGTATGGTGTTGGAGTCCCAAAGACTGACCCCCAATCTCCAGATCTGAGATCCCTGTGCTGTCTGTATGGTGTTGGAGTCCCAAAGACTGACCCCCAATCTCCAGATCTGAGATCCCTGTGCTGTCTGTATGGTGTTGGAGTCCGTAAGACTGACCTCCAATCTCCAGATCTGAGATCCCTGTGCAGTCTGTATGGTGTTGGAGTCCCAAAGACTGACCCCCAATCTCCAGATCTGAGATCCCTGTGCTGTCTTTATGGTGTTGGAGTCCCAAAGACTGACCCCCAATCTCCAGATCTGAGATCCCTGTGCAGTCTGCATGGTGTTGGAGTCCCTAAGACTTAATGAGATTGCAGGCTTCCTTCCCTTCTTTATTCTGGGCTTCCTTTCTAATTCGTGCTGCTTTGTGGTCACTCTGCTTTTCCTGCTGCCTTGCCTGATATGTGGTTCAGGGCTGATGCACTTCAACCTACAGCAGCCACATTTGAATGTCTAACAATACCAAATTAGAAGTTCTAGGGTAAGAGATTTTATCATAATTCTAAACCACTGCTTTCCCACTGGTGGATGTGGGGGGGGGGCAGACTGTGTTACTTTTTTAAAATGTCTTTAACCAGTTAAATAGAGTTTGGAACATTACATTTTTTGTAGAGGGTTTGGACTTATAATTCTAACATAATTCTAACACTTTACATTAAGTGTCTTCAAATTACGTGAAATTACACTGCTACACACAGAAATAATGCAGATGACGCAGGCAGTTGCTTTTGTAAATTGACTTCTAATTATTACAGTATAGAAGCATGTGTGCATTTACAGTGTGATTACGGTGCAGTCAGACACACTTAATGTATTGTGCTACCCTCAGGGCTTGTGTACAAAAACTGGAAACAGACAAATGGAAGCTGAAAGCAGTAATCCTCTACTGGACCTCTGCAGCAGCCCACAATACCGTGAACATTGAGCCTGACACCATCACCAGGGATGGGGACTCTGATCAGGAGCGCCGCAGGACACTGTAGTAAAGGTTAAATCAACACCCATCAGAACATGAAAACCAACACGCTTGCTGCTGTAAAATTTAAGGAGAGGACTTATTGTACCCAGAACAGCAGCAGGTTTAATAGAATTGTAGACACATTTAATGTCTTAGATTGACAGCCCTGCACATACACAGCTCATTACTCAGAGGCTGGTCTGCAGCCATGGCAACCAGGAATGTCACCTTGTGAAAGTGGCAGGCTTGTTTGCACGCAAGCTTTAATAAAATGGCCAGTTTGGTTAACCAAATTATGTTTGCTACTGGGAAAGCAAATATAAGCAAACAAGATGCCTGTTTATATTACAATGCAGCCAGTTTTAATCAACAGTGGTAGCATTTGTGGAATTCAGATTTCAAGAATGCAAGGTTCTTATAAGATGTTACCTGCACTTTATTTAGTATTTTAACTACAGTAATACCCTACATTAAACTAAATTCAAACATAGAGACTGTGGGTAACACATTCTCTCTTTTATGAAATAATATAATTTGAGACAATTTCTCTCTTTAAAATCAGATTTGTATTGTGTTTTAAGAAAGTTTTTAAAGCCCACTTTGTGAATGTGGCTGTTGGCCCCTTTCACTCAACTAGGCATTGTGATACCCTGAAGGTGTATTTTGGTATTGCATTTGACACTCAGGGGCTGATGTAAGGATAAGCAGCCAGGCAATTATTTTGCACTACTGCCTATGTAAGCTTAAGAGCAATTCAAATTACTCAACACGCACAAGTAATGAGCCGCAATCATGATAATGAGGGTCGTAATGAGTGCTGCCAGTGCATCGGGGTATTTAGCGGCTGCACTTACAGCCCAGAGGTGAGGTGAGTTAGGAGTACAGAGAGCAGTAAGTGCTGTATGAGATTTGTGGAGCACGAAAATCAAACCAAACAAGGACCAGGGGTCCTTGACCTGAAAAAAGAAACAAGGACCAGGGGTCACAAATGGAGATTAGATAAAGGGGCATTCAGAACAGAAAATAGGAGGCACTTTTTTACACAGAGAATTGTGAGGGTCTGGAACCAACTCCCCAGTAATGTTGTTGAAGCTGACACCCTGGGATCCTTCAAGAAGCTGCTTGATGAGATTCTGGGATCAATAAGCTACTAACAACCAAACGAGCAAGATGGTCTGAATGGCCTCCTCTCGTTTGTAAACTTTCTTATGTTCTTATGTTCTAAAAAATATGTCAGAGGAAGGGCAGCAAAGTCCTCTTGGTGCACAAAAAAGAAAATAAAGCATGAAATTGAGTTATTTGGAAAAGCCTCAGCCAACATCACTTATGCTACCAAAGAGGCCATGTAGTCCTCTATAGTGGAGAAAGTCAATGCTGTCTGTGTTACCAGGAGGAAAGTCAACCAGATGATGAAACGGTGGCAGGACCTGAGGAGGCGAACAAGAGCGAAACTCGCAACACAGGCATGCAGCAGGAACAGGAGGAGGGCCGCCATCCACATCACAGCTGACTCTGCTGGAGAGACAAGCAGAGAGGACAATCCATCCCAAACAAAGTGACACAACCCATCCCAAACAAAGTGACACAACCCATCCCAAACAAAGTGACACAACCCATCCCAAACAAAGTGACACAACCCATCCCAAACAAAGTGATCCTGGGATTGAATATGCGGGGTCTTCTCCATCTTGCCTTTCTCCTCCGAAGGTTTTCCTGCCTCTCCTCAACAAGAGCCAAGCGTCGCCGCATCAGGAAGTGTACCACAACAGCCATCTTGAGGCCAATGACAGGTCTCTGAAGGTGTGTGGTTTTATTTACAGTTCTTAATTGCTCGCTTCTATAATGGTTTGCACCTTGTCAGAGGAGGTTTTTGGAGTGCAAGTGCAAAGCAAAATCCTTACATCTCATTATAATGTTTGTGCCCGCTTAGTAATCTAGATCCCTGCCCAAATCCATTCCATTTCTTCATTTGAATGCATTTCAATGTAACTTAAATTGATTAATGATGGCAAAGTGCTAATTTGATAGCGGGTGCAGAATGGCAGGTGAAAACCATTCTTTACACACGCTACATTTTTAATGACCGCTAAAGTCCCACTTTCCACCAACTAAACCCTGTTTTTGGCAGCAATATCGGTGTTTTGCAGCCGCAAATCATTTTGCACGTATCCTTACATTGGCCAACATGTTCTGCTTTACAATATATATATATATATATATATATATATATATATATATATATATATATATATATATATATATTAGGGAGTGTACTATCCTAACAAAAATATGGAGGCTTTAGGACCCAGAAGTGGGGCAACTGAGCAAATCATGGAAGACATTCTGAGGGCTGTGTTGCAACAACAAGCCACTGCAACCTTACAAGAAAATAATAGAGTTCTTGCTGAACAAGCGGCGCAGGATCGACAAGAATGGCGGCGTCTGTTCACTCAACTGAGCACCACTGGATGGGCAACGAAACACTAGAGTCTCGTCAGCCAGTTCGGGCAAGCTACGTCCTTCAGAAAATGACCAGCACAGACGACATTGAAGCCTACCTCTTGGCGTTTGAGAGAACAGCCGAGCGAGAATCCTGGCCAGCAGCACAGTGAGCCGGCATCG
Organism: Acipenser ruthenus; assembly: GCF_902713425.1. Lineage (NCBI taxonomy): Eukaryota > Metazoa > Chordata > Actinopteri > Acipenseriformes > Acipenseridae > Acipenser > Acipenser ruthenus. The sequence continues at coordinate 10,826,939 of NC_081190.1, forward strand.
TTGCACCGTTCCTGACCGCAGAGGCCCAGAAGGCATACTCAGATCTCGAACCCGAGGCGGCCAGCAACTACACTCAGCTGAAAAAGGAGATATTGGCGAGCTGGCATCACGCAGACAGTGAGAGCCCAGCAGTACCTTACCTGGGGGTATGTAGAAGGGAAACCACCCCGGTCGCAGCTATTTGATCTCTTTCATCTAGCTCGGCAGTGGCTAGTGCCAGAGGTCAATAATGCTGCCCGGGTTGTTGAAATATTGGTTCTGGATCATTTCTTAAGAGGCTTGCCTCCTACCTTGAGGAAGTGGGTGGCACAGGGCGACCCTCAAACTGCTGATGACCTGATTGGCAGCTAACAGCACTGGACATTACTTACTTCCCCCACATCGAGAAGAAGAGCCTGGCAACCTTGATTTTGGGCAAGGGGGTGCTGAAGAGCGCTTGGAAATCGTGAAGGGACCTTGAGCGGGGGAAATTGGAAACAGGTTAGACGGGGGTATACATTCTATAAGAACCCCGATATTCAGTGTTTTAATTGCTTAGGTTTTGAGCATATTGCTTGATACTGTCCGAAAAAGAGTGAAATTGAGGCCATGGATTATTATTATTTTTATTATTTATTTCTTAGCAGACGCCCTTATCCAGGGCGACTTACAATCGTAAGCAAATACATTTCAAGTGTTACAATACAAGTAATACAATAAGAGCAAGATTACAAGGATTGTCACCTGGTTACCACGGTGAATAATTTATTTACAGCCTTGACTAAAGTAGAGTACATAATCCCAGTGAAATAGAGGGTAAAAATACTGTGGCTTTATTGAATTCAGGCTGTGGACAGTTTGGTGTCGGCTGACTTACTGGGTGACCTAAAAGTGTACGATAAGTCTGAAGTGAGGATAATGTGTATTCACAGAGATGTTAAGACATATCCGGCTACCATGGTCAAATTGAAAATTGGGGCTCAATTTGAGACTAAAATGGGGATTTTTGCCTAGGTTACCGTATCCAGTAATTATCGGTCGTGACCGCAAAACCTTCGACCAGTTGTTACATGCACTGGAGGTTGTAGTGTATGGTGATGAACCACCGGGGCCCTCTAGCATACGCAAAGAAATATTGTTTGACCTTTTCCCTTTCGAAGATGGTGTGCTAGCGGAACCCGGAAAGATGAGGAAAACTAGGAGCGAAAAGAAAAGGTCTCAGGTTAATCCACAAAGACTGCCAGGGGGAATCTGTACTGCTAAAACTTCTGAGCCAGACAAACATTTATCTGAGGCACACCCAGGGGGGGATGAGTGCTGATATGAATGAAAAAGAGTGGGATGAGACGCAGTTAGACTCACTGAACTTCAGGAAAGAACAAGCAGAAGATAAGAACTTGCAGTACGCTTTTAACCAGGTTGTTAGTACCGAGGGAGACTATTAGCAGGATAGGGACAGTCATAGCCTGACACATTTTATTATTAAAAATAATTTACTGTATTGGGTAACTAAAACTGATGAAGGGGAATGGCTTGAGCAGTTATTGGTTCTGAAGTCACTGCAACAGGTCGTGTTACGAGAACGTAATCGAGATGTTTTTTAAAATCAATGTTGGAATTAGGAGTGATAGAGGAATCGAAAAGTGGCTGGAGCAGCCTACTCATAATGGTTCCAAAATCTGACGGGTCGATGAGGTTTTGTATTGATATTTAAAAAAGTAAATGAAATATCCAAATTTGACGCATACCCGATGCTGAGGGTTGACGAATTATTGGAGAAATTGGGCAAAGCCAAGTTTATTACAACATTGGATCTAACCAAGGGTTATTGGCAGGTGCCCTTGTCACCCTCTTCTAAAGAAACGACAGCGTTTTCAACTCTGGCCATTCAGGTGTAACATGTTGACAGCTGAGAGACGAAATCGCCGTCTTCTGTGGGCCAGAGAACATCTGAGTGGCAGCAGAGAGAGTGGTGGAGTGTTTAATTCACTGATGAATGCCATTTTGCCCTTGACAGACTTGACGGAAGACAACATGTGTGGAGACGTCGTGGTAAGCATTATGCTGACTGTTGCGTTGTTCAAGCCAACTGGTGGGGCGGTGGAAGTGTGATGATGTGGAGAGGAAACTCCTTTAACACAAGATTGAGGGCAACCTTACTGCTCAGTGATATATAGACGAAGTTCTTGAGACAACAGTTTTTCCGTTCCTGCAAGCCAATCCGGAAGTGTTGATTTTCCAGCTGGACAATGCAAAACCACACAATGCTAAGATTACAATTGCACGATGTCAAGGTCTTGCCATGGCCAGCTTTTTCTCCTGACCTGAGTCCAATAGAACATCTGTGGGACCAAATCGCCAGTGCCATCCACAGGAGAAAACCACGACCAGCCAACCTTCGCCAGCTGGCTGCAGCTGCACAGGAAGAGTGGCGGAACATCCCCAACAGTCTATCCAGATGCGTCAACGCTGCCAGGATTGTGTTAAAGCTCAGGAAGGTCATACCCGATACTAACTTTTTAATGTTTTCATTTTGACAGTGTGTCATGTTTCATACTGAAAACTTATCAAGATCTGTATTTTTGTTCACATTTTCTGTGATTTTATTTGATATCTACGTTTAAAATATTTGATTAAATCCATTAGACCTTAGTGTTGCATTTCTTTTGTGCATCAGTATATATATAACAACATTTCATTTCAGTATCTTGTACTCAATTGTGTGTAGAGAGGTCTAAATCTAAAGTATGTCAAGACTTTGTGGCCGGCACACATATTGAAAGATTTGTTTTTTAAACTGTAGTTCTGGGTAGGTTACCAAAGGAATTTGGATTATTGCCAACACAGTTTGAAAGGATCTGGAGGGCTGTCAAACCGCAGAGGTTCTCAGCTGTGTTTCCTTTTCCCATCCCCCCCAGGTACTCCCGGCACAGCATTCAGTAACTGGATAGGCTTTGAGAAACACGGGCCACACGAGACGTGTTTGTAGTTTTAAGAATTAGCCTTCTGGGGCCTGAGGCTATGAGCGAGGGAGGGAAGTGCAGCCGCCGGACCCCAAAGATCGTGACTGCAAGTTGTTTTTGGAGGCACAATGTATAACATAACAGTTTATATTAAATGGATTGATAACATACATTATTAAAATCCTACCAGTCAATTAAAAGACCACAACTAAATGAAAAAAAATGGATAATGTGTTTCTACACGACCACAAGCCAAAATACACCCCAAGGAATGCCTTAACCTCTACAGTACTGTATCACAAACAGAACCTGCTTTTATCTCTTTTTTTGAAGCACATTTATTGCCTTTTCTTTTCTACAAGCTTTTCTATCGGATTTCTGCAATCAGCAGTCCTCAGGTAAAAATGCAGATAGAAAAGGTGACTTAAAATGCATTTCAAAGGAAGATGCATGGGCTTCCAATGCAAAGGGGGGGGCTGTCAGAACGCAGGGCTGTGAATGAATTACACGAAACACTGGAAGTAGGTGAATTAATTTCTAAATAGCAATTTTGAAACTTGATACAAAGAAGTGATCTTTTATTTTTGTGTACCATCCCGATGCGGATTGGATTGTAGACTGCAGGCCCAGCTTCACAGACTGGCTTCATGGTGCGGGGTTGGGCATGGTTGAGAAGACATGGGATTTACATTCCACGAGTTTTCAGGTGGTAAAATGTACTAGGCCTTTACTGGCATGGGTGCATGATTTACAAAGCATTTGAAAAAGCTAAACAGTGACAGCTGATTGTTCCACTTTTTTCTATTTCCGTTGGCACACAGAACTGGTTTGCTGCAACTCAGAATACAAATTAGCAGCAATTTACTAATCAAGAACCAATTTACTACTGTCACGGGATACCCCTGGTGCGATTGCTAGGGTCTGCACATGTGGTACAAATATAACCCTGCTTCATGGACATGCAAGAAGGCAGTAGCCAAAAACATTGGTCTACTTAACTATAGTTTTACCTTTATTTTAAAACCGTATTTAATTTAGTTAATTTAGTTTAACCCTGGTCTGGACCTGGTCCGACATCGCAATTTTCCCTTTCCGGTCCAATATTGGACCCTGTCCGACATCAGCAAAAAGACGCAAAAAAACGTGTTTCTAGTCGTTTTTTCTCCGGAAAAAGCCGAGAAAGCCATTCAATGGCCGAGTGGGAGCGACAGGAGCCGAGACAAGCCGATAAAAAAATTAGTCATACTTGACCCCGGCATCAGATAACGGCGGCCATAAGGAAACAAGCTGGCTGCTACTGCATCAGCGTTCAGAGAATATCACGGACATTTGAAGAGCTTTTTTCAGATGTTATAGTAATAAAATAATGACTTGGATTGCATTATTGAGGAGTTTGGTGATAAAACGAGTGATCAGGAGATGATTGTGTTATTTCATTTCTTTGCTATAGTGAATGAAAGGGTGGGGGGAGTGTCTAAAATTAACTGCACGTGTGAAAGTAATTTGAACCTGACACGCCTGACACACACTTAATAAATGGACTGCAAAGGATTAAAACCGTATTTACTAAATATGTATTCACCTAATAAATGATCATTATTATTATAATTTTTTATACATAAATTTAGAATCCCCAGTTGTTTTACCCCTGATTTTCTCCCCAGTTTTGAATGTCCAATTATGTCTTCTCACCGCAGCAATTCCCCCACACAGTTCAGGAAAACTAAAGGTTCAATGTGCATCCTCCAATCCCCCGACCAAGCCAGCTTCCTCTTTTACACCCAAGAACTCGAGAGTGGATGTTAGCGAGCTACCGGCCTCTGAAGGACAAAGGTCACCCCTGCCCATGTCCACTTTAACTCACCAGGTGCCTGGCCAGTAGGGTCCACTGTAGTGTGATGATGAGAAACAGTCCCTGACAGTTTTGCCTCCCTAACCCGCTGGAGGGCCGATGTGACGCTCCCTCCAGACTCCCCAGCGAAGACTGGTTACTTCACACAGCCAGGACGTGAACCTTTTGCTCGCGTGGCTGAATGACTCACTCTGCACACCACGTGGCTGTGCTTTTACCAGATGAGCCACTTGGGGACCCTTACCTAATAAATTAAGTATGTAGAATATTAAAATGAATGACCAAATTCCAAAGTTGTTCCTGTTGCAGAAATATATTATCTAATGTTGTTGCTTTCTGTAATTATCTGCATTGATGTTTATGTGACTTCTGCTCATTGTGAGTGATCATTAGGCAGTGCTTACTGAAATTCCAGGGAACAGAAATGGTTTCATTTGAGAGAATACTCTTGAAGGGTGCATCTGCTGTCTTCCTGCCATTCTCATTACTTACTCTATGCTGTCTCAATTATCTTTCAAATACATGTAATCAACAGCAAGCACAATAGACTGCTTTTAACAGGGGAAAAAACATCTCCATAGCACTGGTATCTAACATTTTATAATCAAGCAAATAATATATGCTTTTAAAAACTGTTCCATGGGACATGAATTCATGAAAACCAGTCAGACTGTAAGAATGTGTCAGATCCACCCCCCTGTCATGCCAGGCTGTATTGTGTTGATTGAAAAGCAGAGGCTGTGCCAGTAGCCAAGGTTCACCTGACACATTCTCTTCATGGCCGTGGTTTTGCTTTTATTAAAACTGTATGACATTCGCTTGCAAAGGCCCGAGACTTTTCAAACGCTTTCAGCATGGTTACGTGCAGAGCTGGATGAAATGTTAGTGCAGCATCCGCCCTCTCCAAATTGCACACATCTTGATCAAATAGAACGAGGAATTCTTTCTTACTTTTACTGCTCAGGATTTTTTTTTTATTTCCTTTATTTTGTTTTCATTTTCTTTCCTTGCCCTTTTTATTGCACATTTAATTTTTGTCACACTAATGGGTTACAAACCTAATCTGTTCTAATGTTTATTCACACTAATAAATATGAGCTCTGGATTTAGTACCTAATAAACTGGCCCCACAATCAGTACTTGATGAAAATTCATCCTGTCTGACTGTTCTGATGATTTGTGATTGACTTCCTTCAGATGTCACTGTCCTTTCCTGTCTTCATCATCCCATATTAGTCTGCAGGTAAAGTGATCAGTTTTTTTTCCAAAACATTCAGCATTCCTTAAAAGACATGTGCAGACAGCAGTCCTTCCTTCCTAACAGTTTACTGTGGTACACCATGGGAAAAACAGCACAGTGCAGCATGAGAGCATACACACTCCCCAGCCTTGGAGCCTGATTGGTTCGGTCTCACCTCTGAGAGGGTTCTCCTCTGAGAAGGCAGCTCTCCCTGAGCCTGGGGGAATCCCTGTATTCTTTACTAGCAACTTGTTTTCAACTATGCCAGTGTCCCTCGCTTGACCCTTTGCATGTTCATTTCCTTATGTCTTTCAGAATTTCTGTCTCCCTGTGTGGTCCGGTCATGCAGATCTCCCAAAGCGCATGCATTCCTTGTTAGCTGGGGTGACTTCTAGTCTTCTCAAATGTACCTTCAATCCTTCTCTTCATTTTCCCCTTGTGGGAAGTAACGCTTGCTTCCTAGGCATGGAGGCTGATCATTTGGATCTCACCTCCGCGAGGGTGGCTCTCCACAAGCAATGGGGAAAGCATGTCATCTTCCAAAGCATGTCATCTTCCTAAAGTCACAAGCACACAATTCCTATCTCAAGTCCCAGGCTTTACTCTTCGCAGCCCTTGCTCCTGTTCCATGAATTATAGTGAAATCATGGGGAAGGATTACTCTTTAGACATCTTGTGCATAAAAAAGAACAGTGCTACAAATGGCATGTGCATTGTATTAAAAAGACTATTTACAACAACCTTGAAAGAGGTTAGAATGATATTACAGAAACATTCTAATTTTACTTACCTAATCGTGGCCATTAACAACAGGTAAAACTGGATTTCGATTTGTCTACGAGGATGGTAAATGTAATTATTTGGTAAATGTTTCCGCTGCTACTGATTGCACTTAGTTTTATTTTTTTAACTATGTACTGTTAATGTGTTTCATGGGGTTATCTCTCGTCAAATCCTTTACCTTCCGATAAGACTTCTGATAAAATACATTCTCGACCTTGAAAGTTAAGCAAGACCTGCTGGCCTTGATATCTAGTCTTCTCAGGATCGGCATCATCATGCTGTTCTTGGTCTAGTAGGACAAAGTCACCCCTTTAGAGTATAATCCATTATCAAAGCAACAGCTGCATCTTCCAGGTATACCATGTAGACACATCATTTTCAACATACCATCGAGTTTCTGTTTTTCAAGTTGCATTCAGTCATTTACCTTTATACCTTTATATAAAGCTCAAGGTCATGTCAGCCAATCAGAGAACTGATATTATTATTATTATTATTTATTTCTTAGCTGACGCCCTTATCCAGGGCGACTTACAATTATTACAAGTTATCACACAATTACCCATTTATACAGTTGGGTTTTTACGGAACAATCTAGGTAAAGTACCTTGCTCAAGGGTACAGCAGCAGTGTCCCCACCTGGGATTGAACCCACGACCCTCCGGTCAAGAGTCCAGAGCCCTAACCACTACTCCACACTGCTGCCCTATGATATCCATTCATCAGTTGATATCCATTCATATGATATCCATTCATCAGTTACACTGCAGCAGCACAAATCCAACTCAGACCATGTAAGCATCCCCTCAGCCATGTTAAACCTGTAATTACAGCCATGTAGTTACACTATAACCCCAGGTGAAACTTGCATCCACTTATGTGGCATGGTTCAGTTCAAACACAACACTTCTTGGTTGTGTTACTAAAGTCATTAAGCCACCATGGAGCAACCTCTCTGCCAGCTCTCAGCTTTCCTGTCCAACCACTCTCTGCTTGACCCGCTCCAATCTGGCTTCCGCTCTGCTCACTCCACTGAAACCGCCCTCCTGTCTGTCACCAACTCACTTAAGTGTGCCCGAGCTGCCTCTCTCTCCTCTGTCCTAATTCTCCTCGACCTCTCTGCTGCCTTTGACACTGTTGATCACTCTATTCTACTATCATCTCTTGCTGACCTGGGGATCTCTGGCACTGCTCTGGCCTGGTTCTCCTCCTACCTCTCCAACCGCACTTACCAGGTAACCTGGCGTGGAGCAACCTCCACACCTCACCCTCTCTTAACTGGAGTCCCCCAAGGGTCAGTCTTGGGTCCTCTCCTGTTCTCTTTCTACACCCGCTCCCTGGGCCCCCTCATCACATCCTATGGTTTCTCATACCATTTCTATGCTGATGATGCTCAGATTTTCCTCTCCTTCCCCACCTCTGACTCCACCATCTCCTCCCGTATCTCTACCTGTCTGTCTGCTATTTCCTCCTGGATGCACTCGCATCACCTCAAACTCAACCTCTCTAAATCTGACCTCCTTTTCTTTCCCTCCTCCTCCCCCTCCTCTGATCTCTCTATCTCTGTTCCTCTGGAATCTACCACACTCTCTCCCTCTTCCTCAGCTAAGAACCTTGGAGTCACCCTGGACCCCTGCCTCTCTTATTCCCAGCACATCTCCACTCTGGCACGCACTTGCCGATTCTTCCTGAGCAACATCCAAAGAATCCGACCCTTCCTCACCAACTATGCTACCCAGCTCCTGGTCCAGGCCCTGGTACTCTCCCGCCTAGACTACTGCAACTCACTCCTGGCTGGCCTCCCTGCGTCCGCCACCCGTCCGCTCCAGCTCATCCAGAACTCTGCTGCCCGCCTGGTGTTCTCTCTGCCTCGCTTCGCCCACGCTACTCCACTACTCTGCTCGCTCCACTGGCTCCCGATCACCGCTCGCATCCAGTTCAAGACTCTTGTACTAGCCTACAGATGCCTTGACCAGACTGCACCCAGCTACCTCCAGACCCTCATCTCTCCCTACACCCCCACTCGACCTCTCCGCTCCGCCTGCACTAGAAGACTGGCTCTACCTCCGCTACGCTCCCCTGCTTCCAGAGCCCACTCCTTCTCCACCCTTGCTCCGCAGTGGTGGAATGACCTTCCTACAGATGTCAGGACTGCCCAGTCCCTGACCACATTCCGGCGCCTCCTTAAGACTCACCTCTTCAAACAGCACCTGTAGAACTCCTCTGTTTGTATCCTGGGACACTATCACCCTTCATTTAAATGTGCTTTATTTTGCTCTTATCTGCCCCCTATTTTACTGTATTTAATCCTGTACTTCAGAATACTGTAATCTGCCAAGTGTTTAACCTGTAGTATTTTGTATTTAATCATATCCTGATGTAACTATCACTATTTAATCATATCCTGATGTAACTATCACTATTATCTGCTGTATTATTGAATTGTGGTTTGTCACACTTGAACAAAAGTTATTGTATTTCTTGCTCTTATTGTATTACTTGTATTGTAACACTTGAAATGTATTTGCTTACGATTGTAAGTCGCCCTGGATAAGGGCATCTGCTAAGAAATAAATAATAATAATAATAACCTCCTTAAATTTGAGCTCGCAACATCTCTCCTTTCTAAGAAAAAACTAGATAGCAGGAACTGTAATCTTCATGCATGATCATGCATGAATGAAATAATCAAGACATGCCATTTTACTTGATAATTCTATAAATATAAACAGAACCATTCTTTAAGTGCCTAGATTGTGAAGAAATCCAAAAGTTTATTTATTGGCAAAACATGATTTTGGATTTTTGGTGGTGGGCTCTGACTTATGAGCAGTACTGTGTACCCAGCATCTTGTTCCTGTTCAGAATGTATTTATTGATTTATTTGCTTATTAGTTTATTTATTGTTTACTGGTCTACCCAACATACAGGAACTCCTGAAATACTTCTCCTAGTTCACCAAAGTGTAGATTTTCTGTTCTTGAAAAAAATCACTGAGGAATTCAGACTGTCACTGGAATATCACTTTATTGCACAAATTGGTTTCCAACCCTCAGGACAACATGCTGGTGAGTAAACATCCGCTCAATAAAACCCTTTCCGAAAAACAGAACATTCTTCAGTGTGATTTGGAGTAACTTAGGATATTATCTCTGACTTTGGTATCATTAGCGCCCCAATCACACAGCTTCCACTTGGTTCCCCTGGTGACAAGACAACAGAACAATAGACTAGCTACAGGAATTATCACTGCTCTTGATTGCACGTTCCCTATCTGGACAGCTGGCTATCTTTCCTGTTAAAGGTAGCCACATTACGACATAATAGCCCCAATAACAGTAATAGCTAAGGAACCCTGTTGACCTGATAGTCAGCTGGAAAGCATCTCTGGAAGGGTGCTGCTAATGACCTATTGGAACTGCTCATCTCTGTAAAAACTGCTAGTCAATTCTACTTGGTTTCAGGTGCAATATGAGCTTTTATGTGGAAAGTACAGGCAGCACACCATTTGGTTACTGAAGCAGGCAAGGATAGAGTCGACGGAGAGCCATACGATTCCAAAGGTCCTTTGGATAAAGGCATCTGCAAATAAATAAACAAATAAATAAATAATAATTGCACTGCAAGTGACAAGGATGCACTTTAGTTTTGTGTTCATAGTAACATTTTCTGTTCACCAAACTGAGCTCAGGTTTTGGCAATTCTTTTCATTCTGCACTGTGTTTCAGAGATCTGCAGATAGTAAATGGTTAAGCTAAAAGTGTGTAAAGCAGGCAACTATGTATTTATTATTACTGTCTTCCCTAGAGTGCAATGTAGCATTGCAATTTTATTTGGAATATTATTATTATTTATTTCTTAGAAGATGCCCTTATACAGGGCGACTTACAATTGTTACAAGATATCACATTATTTTTACATACAATTACATTATTTTTTACACATTATTATTATTTTTTTTTTTTACATACAATTACCCATTTATACAGTTGGGTTTTTACTGGAGCAATCGAGGTAAAGTACCTTGCTCAAGGGTACAGCAGCAGTGTCCCCCACCTGGGATTGAACCCACAACCTTCCGGTCTAGAGTCCAGAGCCCTAACCACAACTCCACACTGCTGTCCACATGATATGTACATTAAGCACTGCCTACAGATTCAGTTAAAGGGAAAAACACTTGAGAAGTACACATATTTATTAAATATTACAAAATGAATTTCAATAGGAAGAAAAGGTAATTGAATTGACAGAGCATGCAGAAGTGGGGCAGGGTGCATACCTCCCCCACCAATCTGAGAAGCAGCAGCTTTCTAAACACAGTCATCATCTAATCAACAATAATAAAAGTGGAAAGATCTACATTTAACTGCACCACTGATCTGTTCAGTAAAGAGACACACAGGAGCACAGCAGTGTAGCTGCAACCTGAACCACTACTGTAAAAGGAACCCTAACGAAACCAATCTCTGAATATGCCTGGTATAAATGTGTGAAATTCCTAGTGATTGGCTTACTTTGTACTGTTATTAATATACTTCTTTATTGAGAGCAAATCAAAGTTATTTATCCAGTTGATAGAGGGTTGCACATTTAGAATACGCTCCTTGGCTTTTCAACAATTATCATCTTCTTGTATCCAGTGCATCAGATGCTATATTGCTCTTAGTGAAACACTGTTGGGTTCCAAACCTATTATCTGTTATCCTGTTCATTCTTCCACCAAACTACAGTATAATTTCCAATGTATCTTAATGTAATCTGTACAGAAAGGTTGTCTTGGTATGGTCCCCAGTGGCTCACCTTATACAAATCCAGCCTCTCCTTGCTGGGGACTAACATTGTACTGGCCTTTGAGCTTCCGCAGGGGAAGGGGGGTTCACCTTTTCATCACAAATATCAAAATTGTAGTTTTTTTTAAAAATACAAATTAAAAGATTCTTATTTGAATGCCCTACATTTGAAGATATCCACACTCTGTTTAAAAAAAAAGAAAACAAAGAAAATCACATTTTCCACTGGTGTAAAGATATCTTTTTTGGGAGTCACATAGGAATGCTCTAATACACAAATTAACATTGAAGTGGAAAGATCAGGGGATCTCATGAAGAATCCTAGGAGTGTGGGTAAACTTGTTCTTGTGGGTAGGTCTATAGAAAATTAGTCTGTTTATCCCTAGTTTAAATATTGTTTCATTTTCATGGCAACCAGATAAACAACTTGTAAGTGTCGTGAAAAATGTCTTGCCTATGTTGATGTATCGGTAACAGTGTTGCCAGATTAGGCTGGTTCCCACCCAATTGGGCTGTTTTGTTATTATTTGTCCTGGTAAAAATTGCATTGTGCGGGTGATGATATTTTGGGCTAGTTTTAGGTCTTTGGGCGGGTAATTTGTATTTTCTGTCAGAGGTCCATAAAAAATATTTAAAAAAAAAATAAAAATTATAAGTACATATAAAAAAAAGTAAGATTCAATGAGCTGAAGGTAAGATTTCGTCACTAAAACACTTACTTTTCATAACCACTATAACCCACCTTAACACAAGCATGGACGAATGATTGACAGCAGCAGAAGACCATCACGTCGCCACGAGCGAAACGTTTTCCCTTGTGGCTCAACTATTGTTCACCAAGTTCGCCATGGTGGCGAAAGCTTTGAAAAATTTACTTGTTTAAGACTGCCAGCATGATTACTTTCAACGTGTGCTGGTAGATGATCAATACAGACTGTTTAGTTTGATTTCATTTCACCAAATGAAAGCCCTTTAGCTTGTTCATGTAAAATGTATGCCACAAACGTTGTGTTTGGCGGGAAGACAGAGGTTCTAATTAGAAACAGTCAACAGGCAGCGCTGCTTGTAATTTTTTTTTATATATATAACATGGCATCCAAACGGAAAAATTCTTGACATGTTTTAAAAAAAAAATGTAGACAAATTATCTGAATAATGTTCCAGAAAGATGTAGCCCAAGGAATAGCAACCATGTAAACACAACTAAAATATGAATGTGACAGTCACAGGGAGGTGAAGCAGTCTGGTTTCAAACATACCACCGTCCCGAAAAGAACATTTTCACAGACTGCAAGCCAGAAACACGCAGCTTCAAAAAATCACAGCTAAGTTGTTTTTTTTTTTCTGTTGTTTGCTATCTCTTTAAAATGTGTTGAAATATATTTTGGAAATAGTAACAGAGTGGATTTGAAAGAGGAACAATTTAATAATAAAAACAAATATTTATTATTTTTAAAAAGAAGGGTTCGTCTCACTATGATATATTGAGTTTTAATGTCAGAATCGGAGCAATATTACTGTCAGTAGTCCCAGGTGAAAGAAAATTATTTTTAACACAGTAGCGGCTGTACAATCCTACTAATATTATTAATCACGTTAGTACAAGCTTGTGTAACTAGAGCTGCGGTTGGTCAGGTAGGCATTAATATTAACATACACTAATAGCACTGTCCTGCAGTGGAAAGAAAACTGCGTCACAGTCAAAATAATGTAAAGGATTATGCAGTACATGAATATCTCTGCAAACCTATTCAGAATTTAGGAAATATGTACTGACATTTTTTCATGTGGGACCAAGTTTGGCATTTATTAAATGAGAGTCAGAGTTATAGTGCACTTTACATACTGTATATGGTTTATGTGTATTATAAAGGGTAGGGTCTGGCATTTAAATATTTACGTGTTTTCAAATAAAATACACAGCTTTTTGCCTTGTGAAACAGAATGTTTAACTTGTATACAGTATTGTTTAGTGGCTTAAGTTTTTCCAGTGTGATTAAAAAATGTTAAGTTACTTTAGCCACAGTGGCTAACTAAATGAAAGTCTTAAAGGGAATGTAGCCTCCCCGGGAACTGCTGGTCAATTTTGATTCTAGCATGTACAGCAACTAGCTGATACTGTTGGATAATTGGAGACAAAGTGAAATGTATATAGTTCACTTTTCTGTTTTTGGAATGCTGATTATGCTGTGCTACAAGACCAGTGCAGTACTGCTGGTGAGACTTTTTGTCAACAAAGTGGAATGTATATAGTTCATGTTTCTGTTTCTGAGTATGCAGAGGTACAAGACCAGTGCAGTGCAGTCAGTAAGTGTAAACATTTTATTTAACTTTCTTTGTTAATTGCTATTAGTATTGCTGTTATAATACAAATGTATTAGGGTGTGTATGGGTTGTATGTCGTCGTCCTCTTTCACTGTAACCAGTCACCACTCTTCCTTAGACTTACCAATCACCACGTTGCTCTCTTTCACTGTAACCAATCACCACTCTTCCTCAGACTTACTGTTCATCTTGTGGCTGTCTTTCACTGTAACCAATCACCACTCTTCCTCAGACTTACCAATCATCTCATGGCTCTCTTTCACTGTAACCAATCACCACTCTTCCTCAGACTTACTGTTCATCTTGTGGCTGTCTTTCACTGTAACCAATCACCACTCTTCCTCAGACTTACCGATCATCTCATGGCTCTCTTTCACTGTAACCAGTCATCACTCTTCCTCAGACTTACCAATCACCACGTGGCTCTCTTTCACTGTAACCAATCACCACTCTTCCTCAGACTTACTGTTCATCTTGTGGCTGTCTTTCACTGTAACCAGTCACCACTCTTCCTCAGACTTACCGATCATCTCATGGCTCTCTTTCACTGTAACCAGTCACCACTCTTCCTCAGACTTACTGTTCATCTTGTGGCTGTCTTTCACTGTAACCAGTCACCACTGGATTACTGGGATTCATGCGTTTTCAGACCTTTAGGTAAAAATCCCTTTCATTAGAGGTTCTGTTTAGCTCACAGTTTTTCTTTTTGTTTCGTGGTTACTTCATATTTGAGAATATCACACAAATATTGTTTTTAACCGTAAGGTAGGAAAATGTTAGACTTATTGTATTGTGTGATGTATACATATTAGGTAAGATAATAAGGAATTGTTTTGGTAGCTGTTTAGTTTAAACCAATCATTTGCTATTGTGAGCTTGAGTAAGTAAAACAAATAAATTGCCACAAGACTGACGAGGTAAGTATAGTATTTTTTTTTCTAAATAAAATGTTATCTTCTAAATGATTACATTAATCTGAGTATGATCCAGGTTTACTTGAAATCATCATCTTTTTATTGGAATAAGTACTTTGAGGGTTATTACTTGAAATTAATTGATAAAATACACTAATAATAAAACAAGAATGCACATGGAAATATGTGAATTAGTACACATACATCACATGAAAGATAAGCAATGAAAACACATATGTTCATTGTACAGCATACAAATCACACATCTGTTTTTGAAAAAATTGTATTTCTATAGTAGTTTAAATGCAGGATGACATTTACAAAATACTGTGCATGTGGGGGTAATGTTTAAATTTTATGCTTTTATGTTTTCATTAGGTTTTGTATTAATCCATTGATGGAAAGTACAGTAGTTCTTTAGAGTTATTTTTCGCATTGTTGAACTTGCTGTATGGAGTGATATTGCTGATGAGGAGTAGGGCAGGTTCATGGATTACTGAGCCTTTTGATCAGCCTGGAAATGTTCTAGCAAATGACATATAATATATTCAGTTACATACAGCGAATACTTACTGTCATTATTCAGCACACAAAGGGACAAACAAACTTGTTTCTGAATGTAAGATGGATTTGGCGGCATCCTTAGGAAGGAAGCAATTAATGTAAGTTCTTCATGGAAACTAAATCAATTTTTCAGACAAAAACATATGCCCAGTACTGTACTGTATATTTGTATGAAACCAAAGTTTTCATGCAACCTCTGAATGAAATTAGGCTGGTGACCAACTTTACTTCTCAAACTGTCTAAAAAAATATAACATAAACAGGAGACACATGCTTACCTCACCGCCCAAGTGGCTGCATCCTGCTGAAGGAAGTGTTGTGGAACAAATAATCCTGTGCTTTTACCACGCGACGCAGGTAGTGCATTGCATGCCTACAGTTACACAAAACAAAAACCCTTTCCACCAGCGTTTGGACACTGCACTCATTCATTATCATTGCAGAGCCTTCCCATGCGCACACCACCAGTCCTGTCTGAAACTCCAGTGTCTGAGGCAGAGGGCTCATTTCATTTGCTCCCAATGGGTTTCCTATAAGCTGGTTCCCCTTTTCTTCTTTCTGTGCTTGTATTGTACACTTCTGACTGCAGCAGTTGTCTTGCTGCAATCAGAATACGTGGCCATAGGTATAAGCACCAGAAAGCAACAATGCATCTATTGCATTGTATCTGAAATGTTTTCCTATCCTGAGCTAATGTGTAAATGATGAATACATAACTACAAAACCAAAGGAAGAATCAAACGATTCTTAGCACAATAAGAGACTGAACCCGAAACAACGTTAATAAAGCAAGTTTAACATGCCTTTTAACATTCATTTCAACCTGCCTTCAGCATTTCTTAAATAAATATACTGGACAGTAAACAAGACCACTTGCATTAGATTTGCCTGGTAGAAAACCTCATTACAATGGCCATTTTGTGCAGCAAAGCTCCAAATATTGTTTACTGTAGATGGACCATGTTTCATGTCTCAGGAGCTTTGAAATGGCCGTTACCATGGAAATGTTACTGTTCCTGCACTGGCGAGGACGCCCTCCTAACACAGGAATAAAAGTACAGTATGTTTAGTTGTAGCAGGGCTGGAGCCTCGAGGGATGGTTATGGAACAGCTATTTCTCAAATTGTCTACCACTATGCTGTGTGAATCTGTTGATAGCTGAACAGACTTTTATATATTATTTACAATTATATATTTTTTATTGTGCTCAATTAATGTACCCCCATTTTTCACCCCTATTTAGAATGTCCAATTATGTTCTCTCACAGCAGAGATCCCCACAACAGCTCAAGAGAAGTGAAGGTCAGCGGGCATCCAATCCCATAACCAAGCCAGTTGCCTCTTTATATCCATAAGCTCTACATCAGATGCTGGCCTTAGAGGACAAAGGTCTGTCCTGCAGACGTCCGTTTGAATGCCCCAGGTTTGCTGTAGCATTGTGAGGAGCACCAGAGCTTGTGGTATCTCCAGGAAAGACAGGCAGCTTTGCACAGACCGGACATGGACACACGCTTCTCTGACAGTACATCATGCAGCTGTGCCTCTACCAGGTGAGGTAAGAACTTGTCAAACTTGTTGTGTAAAAAGGGAGCCCTACCTGGTAAAACACAGATCAGGCAGTTGTATCACAGTAATTAGATCTAACATCTCCAGGGTATTACAATCGGGTCCTAGATCTCAACTGGACATGCTGTCTCATTTTATAAATTGAGAGAAACAGATCTGTGTGGTTTTCCAGTCCACCTGATAAGGCCTAATCTGATGTATCTGGGGTATAGACACTTTGATGCATCTCCACTGTTTATTTGATTTTGTTTCTGTTCCAAACCAGATTGCTTTGACTGTAAACAAACAATTCATTCTGTGTTTGCAAAGCCATTTGCTGTGTACTTCAAGAACATGCACATGAGGGTCTTTAGGGGTAAATACAATCTTAATGGATTTCTTTTAAAGCATATAAGCCATTTTCTCTTAGAGAGCAAAAATTGGATACACTTTTAAAAAAGGTACATTAAATGTACTGACGCTGTAGTTACAATTTACTAACATTTACTACATGGACCTGGGGGTTGCTTTCAAAGTGCAATTTTCATTGTGTAAGTCGGATTGCCATATGTAAAGCAATCTGTTATCCGGTTGCATATCTGCTTTCAAAACTTAGTATAGTAATATAATAGTATATATAAAGATCACGTTTTATGTTTTCCACTTACCAGGAAGCCAAGTGTCTCGGAGTGCTCTAACCCTATGAGTAGAATTGCTCTGCTGCAGTACAGTATGAAGGAATCAGGCCATGATCCTGGGTAATCTTCTCAAACACTGCTAATGAAATGTTCTGCAGCACAGGTCATTTACACATTAATGCAAAGAAACCTTTCCGTATTTCAATACATAACTTCAACGTTAGTTGGGTTGAAAGGTCGAGTGCGGTCCGAAAGGGTTTCTGGCATGCCAGCTACTTGAAAACATTTTACCTGGATTTGTACTGCTCTTCTTCGGTGGTTGGGAAATTAATGAAATCCCAGGCTCGTTTGAAGAAAGTTTCAGTAACTTATTTAGTTATTTTGGATCCTTGTAGATCACTATTGAATACCTGTGTCAACCCAGTGGCACACAAGTTCTTAAAATCGATGTAACGTACATTGTTTGTACCTCGTCATTTTGGTACAGGTACCAAAATGTGACATGTATAAATGTACAATTGTGATACCTTGTAAAAATCTGGTACCTGTAGCAAAATATAAATGTTCTTTTTGGTATAGTTAAAACAATACAACATCGCTTACAGTATTGGTGATTGTTGTCTTGGTAACCAGAGTGTGGAGATTCTAAACACAGTGAGAGAAGGGCTCTGTAGAAGCCTATCTTAAAATTATTCATTGGAATCTGGCTCTTCAAGAAACAAGGATCAGAAGTCACAGTATCGTATCAGTGGAACAAATTTGAAAGTGGTATTTGTCCTGGGTACTTTTAAAATAAATGTCAATAATAAAAACAAAAAAAACATCATTGCCTCCTATACAGGCTTCATAACAGTGCACGATATACTGAGGTGGTGTAAATGTACTTCACTTGATTATGTTTAAAAAGACCCAAGCAAGTTTTAAAAATCATTGTGTAGCCATCATGTTAGTAAATGTAAGTGATCAGATCACATGAATGGAATGAAAATCAGACCAGCCACACAGCTCAAGGAGATACGTTTAATATATATATATATATATATATATATATATATATATATATATATATATTCACATAAAAATGTGTTAAACCCAACTTACTTCAATGTAAAACTTAACAAGTTTTCAAAATAGATGCCTTGTAGAAATATCATTATTTTGTCAAAAGCTAAAGACAAAATAACAAAGCTGATTTCATCTGTAACATTTTGTTTTACCTCTCACCCGAGACCACAGGTATTCACGTCCCTGGAAAGATTCATCAGCATCCTTAACACGATAGAGGGACCAAAGATCCAACCCTCAGAGACCAAGAAGCATTAAAAAAATGCAACCTCCATTTGAGATGTCTTCATATTACTCATCTCAATCAGTATTACACAAGAACAAGAAGCCAGAGTGAACACTGGGATAGAGGCCATCATAGTCCCCTGACTGCAGAAACACACATAGGGGTGACTCGGCTATACAATTGAAGACAAACGCTCACCCAACATATGAAAGGATAGTCATCATTGAGCCAGATTTCTGTCCGCTTCACAAAAAGTGAAGACATGAGGTTAATTCTGAGGTTGTTTGTTTTTGAGCTTGTCTGTAGTTTAAGCTGAGTATTGTTTCCATGCTGCGTGTCTTCTAGCCCGTCATGGAAAGGATTTTTAATGGATGATGATTGAACTCCCTGTTATCATCTTCCAGATTTTCCAAGCATTCCTGCCCTGGGTTCAAGTACAAAGCCTTTTTTTTGTCAACATTGGCATCAAAGAAAGAATTCACCTTTTTCTCTATTGCTTCCAGTCCTTTGTTAATTAAATCCAATTGGAATGGTGCACGCTGTTGAGGTTAAGTTAATTCAAATATGCTGTGAGTTCACTTCAGTGTTCTGAGGTCTATGTTTCAAATAACATTCTTTTGAAAAACATTCCCTTTATGATTAAAGGGGGTTTCTCATATTAGGTTGCTTTATGACAAGTTCATCTTTTCTATTTTGGGTTACTGATACTGAACCCCACTCCTAATGCCTTTGTGTGCTGTGTAAAACGCTGGGAGTCTGCATTGCATGCTGTCTGTTAGTTTTAATGCAGATAAGCAAAAACGTTTTCCTTGAGAAAAATCAAAGCCTTCCTACCATATTGAAAGATTATGTAGTTAGTACCATATTTAGAGCAGGGATCAAATACTGGCACACACGTCACAAATAACTGGCTCAATTCCTTAAATATTTTGGGTTTGGAAATGGGTGTTCTTTTCCTAAGACTGAAGTCGGCTGTTTCTGTCCTGTAGATCTGACATATTTCATTTAAGTGGAGTAACACATGAAGTTAAAACTGTGGGCGTTGTTCACAATTTTAAGGTCTCATTAAAGAATGCTTTATTCTCCTATCTCTTAAGAAAACTAGCGGCAGAATGGGGTCAGGTTAAATGGGTGCATTGATTCTAATGTAACCTGGCCACATACATGAAAGTGTTAGAAGACAGAGAGAGCAGGCTGTAAGAACAGTATGTAAACTTGTTTGGGGGTGCTAAAGGCACACAGGCCTGTGGCCGCAACGCATTTGCTTTGACCTGGAATCAGCTTTTTTAAATTTTTGTTTCGAATCGTCTAGCAAAATGAATTTTTGTAAATAAAACACGAAAGCTAGTGTTTGGTCAGTGCTTGACATTTTTCTGTTTTTCTTCCCCCACATGTATAAATGCTCCTGGATCAGTATGCAAATCAGTGCAGGGAACTCCTGGTAAAAGGACAGCTGTTACAAAGAGATTATTTCATTGTTAAGATGGGCCTGAACATAGATTACTTTTGCTTGTATTTTGTTTGTTTTGTTTTTATTTGTTAATTATCAACAAAAGTCCACTTAAACTTAATTTTTCTGTTCCTATATAATACTTTAGCAAGTATTGTTAAAGAACCAAGCTGCCACATATTTAGCCATGCATCCTTAATTTTAGATTATAAACAGGAACCTAAAGTAATAAATTGAACGATATGCAATCCCTTTTGAAATGAATATAAAGCTTGAGAGGTTTTCAGGCAGGAAATCTATAGTATCATTAATACAAGTGCCTAGTACATTCATTGGTCAATCTACAAGCCAATTACAGGAGAAGTTCCCATCAACCTATCAGTTATATAAACCTATTTCGCAAACTCAGTCCTGCCGTGCTTTCAACCACCTCCTCCCCAACCACTACCACCTCATTCCCAGCCAGGGGCGTCATTTGCTATAGGGCAGGTGGAGCAGTTGCCCCACCAACTTTGGTTTGCCCCCCCAGACGATCTATATGACATTATGTCTTCCACTTTTTGACCCCCCCCCCCCCTCCCGACACATAATATAATCACATATAACTTGACACATTTTTTTTCAGTGATCTTAGAGTAATGTCACTAGATGCTTCTGTAAAATGGTTATAAAAACAATGATGTTGTACCACTGTTTGTTTATGGTAGCACTAGTTATATTGTGTAACTGTGTAATGTTTACTTAACTGGGATATCGATAGCTTGCAGCAGAGCAATCCGGTTAGCGTTAAGCCTTTACTCGCTAGAAAAACACAAAAGTTTCAGTGAAAACGACGACCGCAATGTTACACACTTTATTACTATAAAATGAGACTTAGGGGAACAACATTCTGAGTTTGTTATAAACCAGTGCAACCAGTGCAAAGCTTGCATTGCACATTTTTTCAATAATGTATTTTAAGAATAAGAGCGATGTTGACAAAGCGCAGCACGCTATCTCGTTGTAAACTGGCACAATTACTGGCTGTTTTTCTCATTTATGAAGTTATTTGGGACAGGGAATGTTCAATGTTGACACAAGTTTGCCCCCCTCCCCCCACAGAATTTTTTTCTGAAATGACGCCCGTGCTCCCAGTCTTGTCCGGAGGGTGGGAGTATACGATGCTCCTCTGCCTAATATTTTCTGTTCACCGGGACGAACACGTCGCATAGATTTATTATTTTATTGTTTGTTTTTTAGCAGGCAGCACCGGGATGCTCTGAAGGATGAGGCTGTGCTCCAACTATTCTTAGTCTACTTATTTTTCTTCACCCATTGTTTGGAAATGTTCATGGAAATGTGTAAGATTTTGTAGAAATTACAAAAAATGCATTGAAAAGTTAAACACTGACAGAACTGCCACTGCTTTGCTTTTTGCTTACAGCTCACATGATTTATAAGGGTCAACTGAGCAGCTAAGAAGGGTCAGGATCACTATTAACACCGTTCTGCACTGCTGAGTGCAAAAAGACAGCCCTTCTAGAATGAATTCCATTGCTTCAGTGCCTGTTGTGTGTTCTTTCTTGCACTGTGCTAACAATCTGCTGTGTTGAGTGGAGTTGTCTTTCCTAGAACGGTATGTAGGTCTGGAAGTCAGGTGCATTGCTCTGGTATCTTGTGGAACATCGTCAGTAGCTTCTTAGCTGCCTGAGCAGCAGTATGGAGTAGTGGTTAGGGCTCTGGACTCCTGACCAGAGGGTCGTGGGTTCACCCAGGTGGGGGACACTGCTGCTGTACCCTTGAGCAAGGTATTTTACCTAGACTGCTCCAATAAAAACCCAACTGTATAAATGGGTAATTGTATGAATAAATGATGTGATATCTTGTAACAATTGTAAGTTGCCCTGGATAAACCCAGCAGGAAAGATATTCTGCACTTTGATTGGCTTGGAAACCAGTCCTTAATCTATGGTATATGCCTGTAGAATGTTTCTGGTGCGCTGATTTAAATGAGTGGCATATTGTCAACAATTACAGAACCATGTTAAAAAGTATATTGCTTCAACTGGGGATACAGCAAAGATGAAGCCATGCATTTCTTGTAAACAAGGATGTTCTGTAACTCAATTAAAATGCGACTTCGTATGGGATGTATCTTGTCAAGTCGAGGGATGGGATAACCCCCAGAGCCAAATGTCCTGTTTGATTATACAGTATGCCCAGCATTAGGAATCACTAACATATAGCACATTTCTTTAAACAAAAACAAATTGTTCTTTAAGAGTTCTGGCCAAAATTGGAATGAAGTGAAACACATCAGAGGTTGCTTAACTCAGTTGTGAGAGTTTGCAGAGTGTACTTGTCACACACAGCTTTCATCTTATGAAAGTTTACCACAGTAAAAATCCAAGGTACTGTCAGATTCCCACGCTTTCCCTGCAGTTATACTTTACATTTACCATATTTTACAATGCTTTTACAGTGCTTCCCTGTCCTTTACCATGCTTTCACTTAGCTTTATTACACCTTGCTATACTTTTATGCAGTAACTTGTAAGGGCCCTTACTCTCCTCTTCCATTTCTAAAGGGAATACTCAATTTGCATAATATTATACACAACTAATAATACAAATCTAAGACACATTAGCTGGAAGCACTTTCCACCCTCACAGCGCAGGTGTATTTGTCTTAGCAATACTGGCCTATCAATCTAATTTCCAGAGAGTCGTGTTCTCCAGATGTTTTCTGGCTTTTCATCATATTATGCACGCAAGAGTCAAATCCTTTCATATCAAGTGGGATCTAGGAATTTAAAAACGAAAACCCCAGCCACCCATACTGATAAATGCTACCCACTCAAGTCAGATTGCCTTTGAAGAGCCTGGCAGACTTGCACCTTTAGGCCACATGTGTCAAGGCCAGCATCTTTCTATGAGATCGCAGAGACTAGGCTCAGAGAAAGAGGGCTGCAGCTGTATGTAAAAAGTGAGTGCAAATGCTACAGCAACCCTCTTTCTGCACACTTACAAAAAAGCAAATCAAAAAGATGGCCATTGCAAAATGTTCATTTTGTGGTCAATTAACCATTTCTTTGTGGATTTTGCTGTGTGCTTGGGGTCATTGTTTTGCTGGAAGATCCACTTGCAGCCAAGTTTCAGCCTCCTGGCAGAGGCAACTAGGTTTTTGGCTAAAATGTCCTGGGACTGGGTAGAGTTCATGATGCCGTTGACCTTAACAAGGGCCCCAGGACCAGTGGAAGCAAAACAGCCCCATAACATCAAAGATCCACCACCATATTTTACAGTAGGTATGAGGTTCTTTTCTGCACATGCATCCTTCTTTCGACGCCAAACCCAGCGCTGTTGTACGTGGACAAAGAGCTCTATTTTCCTCTCATCTGACCATAGCACATGGTTCCAATCGAAGTGCCAATGCCGTTTAGCAAACTCCAGGCACTTATGTTTGTTGGTTGCTCTCAATAAAGGTTTTTTTCTGGCAACCCTTCCAAATAGCCTGTTGTCATGGAGGTGGCGTCTAATTGTAGATTTGGAGACTTGGTGACCCCAAGATGCAATCAAGTACTGTAATTCTCCAACTGTGGCCCTTGGATTTCCCTTTGCTTCCCGAACCATCTGCCTCACTGTGTGTGGGGGCAAGATACACTTGCGTCCTCTACCAGGCAAGTTTACCACTGTTCCAGTGGTTTTGAACTTCTTAATTATTGCCCTAATAGTGATAAGTGGTATATTTAGTTTTTTAGCTATTGTTTTGTACCCATTGCCTGATTTATGGAGGTCAACAACCATTTGTCTCTTTTCATTTGTGAGTTCTAATTTTTATTTATAAGAATCTTTAGGGGTGCCAATAATTCTGACACCTAGCTTTTTTATTACTTGTTAATAAAAAAAAAAAACTTTTTCTCTGAGCAATTGTAAAAGAATATGGTTTTCCCATATATCTGAGCATAAAATATAGCTCATTATTTATTTTATACAGCCATTTTTGCTCATCTTTATCAAGGGTGCCAATCATTTTGGAGATGACTGTGTATATATATAACATTATTAAAATGTTTTTTTAATTTTTTTTTTTTCAAGTTTTCAGATGTTTATTTAAAACACAATTTATCGCAGGAGAATCTCAGATGCCAGGACTGTTGCAAGCTTGTTATTCTGACTTTGATATCCTTGCATAGGTGCATCATCTTGGTTGGTGACAAAACTGCATACGGGATGCTGAAGTAAACAACATGTTTGCTGAAGCTTTCCACGCACATGCACACACACACACGCACACACACACACTGTTGTTTGATTTCTCTGTGTTACTGTAACTCTGGGACTGTTGTTTGATTTCTCTGTGTTACTGTAACTCTGGGACTGTGTGTTTGATTTCTGTGTGTTACTGTACCTCTGGGACTGTGTGTTTGATTTCTGTGTGTTACTGTAACTCTGGGACTGTGTGTTTGATTTCTGTGTGTTACTGTACCTCTGGGACTGTGTGTTTGATTTCTGTGTGTTACTGTACCTCTGGGACTGTGTGTTTGATTTCTGTGTGTTACTGTAACTCTGGGACTGTGTGTTTGATTTCTATGTGTTACTGTAACTCTGGGACTGTGTGTTTGATTTCTATGTGTTACTGTACCTCTGGGACTGTGTGTTTGATTTCTGTGTGTTACTGTAACTCTGGGACTGTGTGTTTGATTTCTGTGTGTTACTGTACCTCTGGGACTGTGTGTTTGATTTCTGTGTGTTACTGTAACTCTGGGACTGTGTGTTTGATTTCTATGTGTTACTGTAACTCTGGGACTGTGTGTTTGATTTCTATGTGTTACTGTACCTCTGGGACTGTGTGTTTGATTTCTGTGTGTTACTGTAACTCTGGGACTGTGTGTTTGATTTCTATGTGTTACTGTAACTGGGACTGTGTGTTTGATTTCTGTGTGTTACTGTACCTCTGGGACTGTGTGTTTGATTTCTGTGTGTTACTGTAACTGGGACTGTGTTTGATTTCTGTGTGTTACTGTAACTCTGGGACTGTGTGTTTGATTTCTGTGTGTTACTGTAACTCTGGGACTGTGTGTTGTGTTGACTATCCAGTATGGCTTTCTCATGGCCATCTCAATGGCATGTGCTGTATATTAAACTTATACAGCTAATATCTGAGAATGATTTGCTTTAGCTCAAGTTCCACATCTCCTTAGCAACACAAATTAATGGAAATGGAAAAGTTACTTGATGCTAGATATCTCAATGATTGTTGCATTCATAACTATGTCACAATGGCTATGCTTACCTTCTATGATTGACAACCAAAATATTTGCACATCCCCTCCTTACTTATGATAAAATGACACCTACTGGCGCGGTACTTTGATTGATGTAAACCCTTGTCATAATAACAAAGGAGGATTTTTTTTCCAGGAATAATAGCGATACAATCTTAGCGTGCTACCTCTATTTTCATTGTAAATGTAGCCAATACTGTTATAACTATCTTAGGATAATGTCACAAAGACTGTGTAGCTCTTATAAAGGATTTCCTGTTTGGAAATAAA
Source organism: Acipenser ruthenus (assembly GCF_902713425.1). Taxonomy (NCBI): domain Eukaryota; kingdom Metazoa; phylum Chordata; class Actinopteri; order Acipenseriformes; family Acipenseridae; genus Acipenser; species Acipenser ruthenus. The sequence continues at coordinate 10,852,809 of NC_081190.1, forward strand.
AATCAAACACACAAATACCTTGAAGCCCACTGTGACAGGATAGCCGTGTGGTGACGTCAGGCCAGATGCAGGAAGAACACAGAGAGACACTGCAGGTACGGTGCAATGGTGCGTGCGCCATTTTATTTTCAAATAACAAAAATAAAAAGGTTTAACAAAAAGACTTGCTCACAGAGCAAAACAAAAGATGTAAACAAAAACAAAAATCACGGACACAAAACACACAGGTCAGGCTGGGCAGATTGCTTTCACTGATCCTATGTTTTCGTTTTTTTTTAAAACTGCTCTCGTTCCTCCTCTCGAACACCCACCACGAGCGCAAAAAGCTGCAGACTTTTATTTACTGTGGCTGAGGGATTAACTACACCGTGTAACAAATTTTTTATTTTTTTTGGTTCCTGGGTAGTAAGTGTTATTTCCTAATTGCTTATGCCTCAAAAGTATAGAAAATGGCTATTATTCCCCACAAACTTTGCTTTTGTGACCAGGACAGTGATATTTTGAAATGTACCTATTTCCAATGAGAAAACGGGCGAATTTGTTTTTTTCGTTCACATAAATTCAGAAAAAAACAACATATGAATCCAAATTAACATGTATTTATACTAAAGTAATACAAAAATGACTACAAAAGATTTAGAAGTGAGTAGTTTTTCGAGATTTACGATTATACTGTAAATCACTTTCACGAATCAGCCCCCAAATGTAGTCTCCAATCATGTTCTCGTTATACTGTCCTTCATTGACAGCTCATCCAGGAGCCTCAAAGCTGTGCTGCTCCATAATGGTAACAAGTACACGTCTCTTCCCCTGGCTCACTCGGTGCACCTCAAAGAGGATTACAACAGCATCAAGACCTTGCTGGACCCCTTGAAGTATGATGAGTACGGCTGGGACCCCCGGAAGGTGCTGATGCCACCACTGCACATCAAATTGGGCCTTATGAAACAATTTGTCAGAGCTCTAGATAAGGAGTCGGCAGCCTTCAAGTACCTTCAAGACTTCTTCCCTAAGCTGTCTGAGGCAAAGGTCAAAGCCGGTGTCTTCGTCGGACCACAGATAAAGAAGATCCTGGAGTGCAATGAATTCCCCAAGAAGCTCACTAGTAAGGAGAAAGCGGCTTGGAACAGCTTTGTTGCAGTGGTTCGGGACTTCCTGGGCAAACACAAGGCCGAAAACTATGTGGAGCTGGTTGAGACTCTGGTGAAGAACTACGGCACAATGGGCTGTAGGATGTCCCTCAAAGTACATATCCTTGATGCTCATCTTGATAAATTCAAGGAGAACATGGGAGCGTACTCGGAGGAGCAAGGCAAGCGCTTCCACCAGGATATACTGGACTTTGAACGCCGCTACCAAGGACAGTATAACGAGAACATGATGGGAGACTACATTTGGGGGCTGATTCGTGAAAGTGATTTACAGTATAATCGTAAATCTCGAAAAACTACTCACTTCTAAATCTTTTGTAGTCATTTTTGTATTACTTAAGTATAAATACATGTTAATTTGGATTCATATGTTGTTTTTTTCTGACTTTATGTGAACGAAAAGACACAGATTCGCCTGTTTTCTCATTGGAAATAGGTACATTTCAAAATATCACTGTCCTGGTCACAAAAGCAAAGTTTGTGGGGAATAATAGCCATTTAAAATACTTTTGAGGCATAAGCAATTAGGAAATAACACTTACTACCCAGGAACAAAAATTGTGTTACATAGTGCTATCAATTATCTCATTACCCCTCGGCCACAATCCGCACGAGTTTCCTAATTACATACTGGCAGAGGACAAGCTGCCAACCTCACCTCTGCCAGAACACATTCAAATAAAAACAACAAATACACGGCTTAGCCGTCATATATATATACATACTAAATTATACTACAAAACACTGTATTTTTTAAAATCAAAACAAACACATGGTGTTTCACTGTCATTAAATAAACACAACCAAAATAACTAATAAAACATGATGTGCAGAGGTCCCCGCCCTGTCACACCCACATTTTTTTATGAACAAAATATCTATAAGAAATCTGTGCAATTTAACATTTTAAATAGTTAAAATCAGTACAAAGACCCCTTATTGTGCCAATTGGCATGGCCAAGCTCATATGTCTTGATCTAAATTCATATTCTATTCCTCTTACTTTATATTGATAATGGTATTCATTAACTTGACCTCTGCTGCACTGCACAGTTCTGTTCCCCTGATTAGATATTATTCGGTTCTGCACTCCTGTCTGTGTTTAACACTCCAGCCTCGTCTCCCACTGCCACTCAAATCTGAAGAGAAAGGGTCTTTTACAATATTGCCAGCTGGGGCCTCCAATTTCAATTAACCACAAATTGCGCAAGTGGGTTCACACATCCCCCGTCTACATCACTGTGACCTCATTCTGTCTGTTAAATATTTACACAGTTTCTTTAAGAACACACAGAATATAAAAAAGGGTATCAAAGCCACCTTTTGCCCCGCACAAGACAGCTGTAAATCATTGCGTGTCCCCAGCCGCAGTGCCAAGTAGGGGCCATGGGGTGGGTGGGGGGTGGGCAGCTCACCTCAGCACACAGCTTACTATATTTCCATTTGAAAAATAAGAAATACAAAAATATCTAAAAAACTGTGTCTTTTACTTACTGTACTAAATGTGTGTTCTTAAGATATGTGTATATGGTGGCTAGTACCTTATAATGCAGTGTGGAGTAGTGGTTAGGGCTCTGGGCTCTGGACTCTTGACCAGAGGGTCATGGGTTCAATCCCAGGTGGGGGACACTGCTGCTGTACCCTTGAGCAAGTGATATCTTGTAACAATTGTAAGTCGCCCTGGATAAGGGCATCTGCTAAGAAATTAATAATAATGATGTCAGTAATTTTCATTCAGGTTGTACAGTTAAGTTTATGGCATGTGTGTTTGTATATATATATATATATATATATATATATATATATATATATATATATATATATTTATATATATATATATATATATATATATATATATATATATATATATATATATATATATATATATATATATATAGTGAACCGGAGCTCCCTCTCTGCCTCTTCCTTTGTTGCCCCTTTAAAAGCAAACCCAGGACACAGGAACTTGCAGTTAGTGCGGTTGAGCACTTTTATTTACAAAAACTAAACAAAAACAAAATAAATACCTAGCTCTTTTCGACCACTAACTAAACACAAACTGGAACACCCTGACTACAAACAAAAAACAAACAGTTTTTAAACAAACATGATGTAAAAGGATCTCACAGTACCTTTTTTTTTTCATACGCTTGAGCACACAATCAAGCGAGCTTCTTCACACAGCAGCCCTGAGCAGACTGCTTGCTCTCCTTTCATAACCTGCACCTGGCTCTAATTTATAACTGTAGCCAGGTGCAGGTGACAATTAAACAATAAATAATTAAACAATTAAACAAATACGCTTTTCTGGCAGGGAGGATAATAACCCCCCTCCCTGCCTTGTTACAATATATATAAATGTACTGTAAAAAGACAATACTACCAATCTCTCTCTCCCACATATCATAATATATACAAATATCTCCTCCTATCTTAAACATTTTAACCCTTTGAAAAAAAATGAAATGACCCATAAAGAATGTATTTGTTTTCCCCGTTTTTGACATTATCACATGACTCACAGGCAGCACATCCATTCATTGTTGCTTATACGAGCAACAGGGAGACATGCTGAATCCTTTTGCATGGTTCTATTGTTATTACTATTGTTAAAGTACCGGTACTAGTTTCCTAACCTGAACACCTACTGTGCTATTTACCAAACTATTTAACAAACTCAGGCCATATCAGAAAGCATTTTTTTTTTTTTTACAGCAATTATGTCTCCTTAAATTAAAATAGTATAAAGCATGTTCTGTTTATAGTAACTATGGCTGTGCTTATTACTGCCTTAAGCAGGCTGTGTCAGTCAAAGGAACGCACTGCGTATACTGTGTAAGCCTATTAGTGACCAGCCCAGCAGCTTTCAACTGGGGACTGAAGCTTGCCAGCTCGGTGAAACATTAGCAGCCCCTTGCCTTGCTCACTCCAGGAGCAGTGTGCTAATGAGACCAGAGTGCATGAAAACCCTCTTAACATGTCACACTTTGATACACACAATTTAATTCGTGAGAGCCGCTTTGGTTTCCAGGCCAGGGCTTAAAAAAAGCTCATTTTTTTAACATTTTTCAGAATTTTCGGACAAAATAAAACTAAGGGGAGAAGTTGGACTTTCCGCGAATTTGTGTGACACGTGATTGATGTTTTATATTATTTCCATATGGAGGATTTAACATTGTTCAAACAATCCTGTAGGAGAACTAACGCAAGAGATGGTATTTAATTTCCACTGGGAAGAATTTAAGAATTTATAAATTAGAAAAAGGTGGTGGGTATTTGGAACAAACAGATTGGGTGTAAACTGAGCAGGCATTTGAAAGGGGATAAAAGTGTTATACTAATCTTATAAGGAATTAGCAGGGACAATCTCACTGTTCTACGTATATGCAAGCATTTAAGAACAGGTTAGTACTTATTATTTTCTTCACAACAGGAAAAAGTGATACATATGGACAGTAATATTCCACTCTGCCCAGACTCGTTCTCCTCGCTCTCTCTCATTCTCTCCTTTTGCACCAAAGCACTCCTCCTAGAACGCAGAAATCTGCAGGCTTTTATCTCGGTGACCATCTCCGAATTAACTATAAATTAATCAGTTAATTAACTCCGGAGATGATCACCTTCTGCACGAGTTTTCGGGGTGGCTTCCCCATCCATGCTAACAAATAATAACAAAACACAGCTTTTTCGCTGTCACATTTATAAGTAAATAACTCATAATAACAAAATACAAACTATACACAGGGGAGGGGGTACCCCGTTCCAAAATAAACAAACAATACATTTTAATTAGCAGGGCTTTTCCACCCTGCCACATATGGTTACAGACAATCATCAGAAACCTGAACCATCCCACACTGTCCCAGCAAGCCCAGAAAAATATGATTGCAGACAATCATCAGAAACATGAACCGTCCCACACTGTCCCAGCAAGCCCAGAAAAATATGATTGCAGACAATCATCAGAAACATGAACCGTCCCACACTGTCCCAGCAAGCCCAGAAAAATATGATTGCAGACAATCATCAGAAACATGAACCGTCCCACACTGTCCCAGCAAGCCCAGAAAAATATGATTGCAGACAATCATCAGAAACATGAACCGTCCCACACTGTCCCAGCAAGCCCAGAAAAATATGATTGCAGATAATCATCAGAAACATGAACCGTCCCACACTGTCCCAGCAAGCCCAGAAAAATATGATTGCAGACAATCATCAGAAACATGAACCGTCCCACACTGTCCCAGCAAGCCCAGAAAAATATGATTGCAGACAATCATCAGAAACATGAACCGTCCCACACTGTCCCAGCAAGCCCAGAAAAATATGATTGCAGACAATCATCAGAAACATGAACCGTCCCACACTGTCCCAGCAAGCCCAGAAAAATATGATTGCAGACAATCATCAGAAACATGAACCGTCCCACACTGTCCCAGCAAGCCCAGAAAAATATGATTGCAGACAATCATCAGAAACATGAACCATCCCACACTGTCCCAGCAAGCCCAGAAAAATATGATTGCAGACAATCATCAGAAACATGAACCGTCCCACACTGTCCCAGCAAGCCCAGAAAAATATGATTGCAGACAATCATCAGAAACATGAACCGTCCCACACTGTCCCAGCAAGCCCAGAAAAATATGATTGCAGACAATCATCAGAAACATGAACCGTCCCACACTGTCCCAGCAAGCCCAGAAAAATATGATTGCAGACAGTCATCAGAAAATTTAACATCAAGAGGAGGCCATTAAGTCCATCAATGCTCATCCAGTTAATTGTCTTCAAATGTATGAAAACGATTTCAATGCCTCACAAATGCAGTGGAACTCCAACTGTATTATTATTATTATTTATTTCTTAGCAGACACTCTTATCCAGGGCGACTTACAATTGTTACAAGATATCACATTATTTTTACATACAATTACCCATTTATACAGTCAGGTTTTTACTGGAGCAATCTAGGTAAAGTACCTTGCTCAAGGGTACAGCAGCAGTGTCCTACACCTGGGATTGAACCCACGACCCTCCGGTCAAGAGTCCAGAACCCTAACCACTACTCCACACTGCTGCCCCTGTAATTCATTTACTAATTCATTTACTGTAATTAATTTACTAGCCATGCAGAACAGCTGAGTGAGGTGTTTGTCCTTAAGTTTACCCCCAAAACTTGGTTTCTGCAATGGGTACTGCCAAGAAGTGCCACTAGTCTAAAAGGGTTCTGAAAACCAGACTTGGCAGGGCCATGTTCTGTCTGGAGGATTAACAGACAATAATTGGCATTGATTTAACCAGATACACCAAAGAGAAAGTCACTTGATAATAACATTCTAAAATCGTATAATCTTTGTAATAAAATGCACATTTCATTTATGGCATGGTTCTTTCCAAAATATTAGCATAGTCCTGCCTTAATTACCATAAAATGACACCCACTGGCAAGGCCCTTAGGAGTTTGTTGTAAACCCTTGTCATAATAAAAAGAGGACAGGGTCAAATCGTTTTTTTTCCAGAAATAATAGCAATACAATCTTAGTGTGCTACCTCTATTTTCATTGTAAATGTAGCCAATACTGTTATAACTATTAGGGTAATGTCACAAAGACTGTATAGCTCTTATAAAGGATCTCCTGACTCTCAAACAAGAAACAAGATATTAGATGGTTTGAGATCAGGTAATTCAATTTCAAGAACGAGGAAACAGTCAAATGAACCCAGTCCAACATCACATTTTAAGCATTAATACCAGTATTGAAAGTACAGAGGTCACTTGGGTCTATGGAAGCTACTGTCTATGGCATCCTGGTTTCAAGTGTGTAACAAGTCATTTGAACGACGTGTTTCCACTTCGTACAGCTTTATCATGCTGTATACATCAAGATAAACAGTGTGGATCAGTGTCAAATTGAGTTGCTTGGGAACTTCATGCTCACATTTTGAAACTCTTTATATCAGGGACTGTGGAAGGGTGATGTGTGTGTGTGGAGGGGAGGGGGGGGGATATTGGGTTGGCAGGGAAAGGGTTAAATTCCTCCCTTCGCGTTGCCACTACCAGCGGTGCCATTGTAGGAGGGCCTTGCACCGCGACCAGGCACAGTCTTTCTCCTGGTAGCTTACTGGGCTCCCCCTGAAACCCAAGATGTCACTGCTAGGTCGGCAGATGTCACTGGTGTTCCCCCTGCCTCCTACTTGCTCCCCCTGTTGTTTCGAATGTTACTTTGTTGGCTCCAGGACTCTCACCTCTGTCTGCTGGTGCAACAGCCCGGTCACTGGCCTGCGCTCCAGTCGCCCCTGCCACCTCATTTGGGTCCCCTGTCTGACTCTTTTTCTGCCCGTGACGCTACCCTGTCACAGGGACCCCGACAGTAAAGCAAAATATTATATCCAGGGTTTGGAATAACTGGTCCTCTGGTATTTGACCCAGTTTGCAAACCCACATTTTTTAGAATAGCTGGAGCTCAACTGTGGAGCTTTTGAATTGGCCTTACGAGGTCATGAGGAATCATCAACAACTTTCAATCCTGGTGTATTTCTTGGGCTGGTAGATTTTGTTTCAAAGCTTGATCAGGCAATGGAAACACACTTGAGGAAAGCCACAGTCTTTAACCCTTAGCGGTCCTATGTCAGACCTGGTCCGACATTGCAATTATTCCTATCCGGTCCAATGTCGGACCCTGTCCAACATCATCAAAAAGATGCAAAAAACGGGTTTCTAGTCGTTTTTTCTCCAGAAAAAGCCGAGAAAACCATTCAATGACCAATGGAGCGACAGGAGCCGAGACAAGCCGAAAAAAAAAGGGCGTATCTCATGAATAGTCATACTTGCCCCTGGCATCATATAACGGCGGCCATAAGGAAACAAGCTGGCTGATACTGCATCAGCGCTCAGAGAATATCACAGACATTTGAAGAGCTTTTTTCAGATGTTATAGTAATAAAATAATGACTTGGATTGCATTATTGAGGCGTTTGGTGATAAAACGAGTGATCAGGAGATGATTGATCGGTTTGTACGACTATTATTATAATTATTATTATTATTTATTTCTTAGCATATGTGAAAGCTATAGCGAACAAAAGGGTGGGGCGGGGCTGGAGATGCCTAGTGAGTGCTTTGTTGATATGCAGGGCCTTTTAAACCCGTTTGACTGTGGAAAAAAAATACTTTTAAACAGCGCGTCTAAAATTAACTGCGCGTGTGAAAATAAATTGGACCTGACGCGCTTGACACGCACTTAATAAATGGACTGCAAAGGGTTAAATACAAGGCCCTTTCTTTCAGCCTGAGAGGCATTGTGTAAATGTTGGGAATAGGTCATATGTTTGGTACGTTTGATAACACCAGAGGCTTACTGGTGCTATAAAGTACAAATGAAATCAAAATGTATTGGAGGTTTAAAAACATTTCAACAGCCATTCACAGCACTATCAGTTTGTGCGACTCAGAAGGCTGCATTGGCTCCTGTTTTTGTTGGAGCTACAGAAAGTATGTCTGTATGCATTTGTTTCCAGATACAGGTCGGGCTGGGGTTTGGAATTTGGGTTTTGGGTTACTTTTTTATATTGTTTTATATTTGGTCTCATAATGAAAAGTAAATCATTGTATAATATAATACAAACAATAATCCCATGTACAACAAGTAGCGGTAGCATAAAAAAAACGATTGGAAACGGCCCTCAGCACAGGGAAACCAAACCTTATGAAACCAAATATATGTTTCTCTACATTAAGTTCAATGCCTGTAGGTATTTAGGTTTGAGAGAGTTGGATACTTGCACCAGTCTTGCACCATTCTTGCACAGCCCCTGAATTGTGGATCACTTTTCCATTAAGTATGGTAAACTGGTTTACATGTAGCTTGTTTGATCTTCAAATGAAGAAGAAGCTACTGTATGTAATATAACCTTGTGATAAATCCCATATTATAGTCGGGTCTAATCAAGCACATGAGGAGTGGAGATTAAACTACATGCTGTAGGGCTCTATTGTGATTGCTGGGGTTGTGCCGAGTTCCCGGATCACACAAGTGGCTCTTATGATTATGGCCATTTTTCTGAGCATGAATAATACACTTTTTGATTGTAGCACATTATTTGCCTTTGTGCAAAATTGACTCTTGATGTTAATCAGCCCCATTATATCCACACATTTTTTTTTTTTTAAATACCAGTACAGTCAACACTTTTTTTCTGTGATTTAGTAAAGTAATTAGATTTTGTTGAGAAAATCTAGCACCTGGGTTAAATTTCATGAATTGTTGTATTGCTGTATTTGATGGTCCTTTGGGAAGGTCCCTGATCTTTTCATATTTCCCTTGCTATCACAGTGGACAGTACTATATGGTGTGTTGATGTGACACCGTCTTAGCCAGGGGTGTTCAATCACAGTCATGGACGGACATTCCACTTCAGGGTTAACAGGTACAATGACTATATAATCAACTACTTCAGGGTCTGGATGGAGGGTTAATTGGTTCAATTAAACAATTTAGAACAAGGTTGGAACAAAGACCAGGAGTGGAAGGACTAGCTTTGGTCATCCCTGTTCTTAGACAATTTTGCCACCCTAACCTGCAACTTCACACAGTCAGGACACCACCATGCACAGCTTGAAGTGTATTACTCATGACACGTCAGTACACCACCCTGCACAGCTTGAAGTGTATTACTCATGACACGTCAATACACCACCCTGCACAGCTTGAAGTGTATTACTCATGACACGTCAGTACACCACCCTGCACAGCTTGAAGTGTATTACTCATGACACAATGGTTAAGCCTTCGACTGGGGGAGACACTCAGAATGATTGTAAACATTGTGAAAAAAGGAAAGGGAGCAGGAAGAAAAAACACCTTGAAAACTGTTATCATTGGATCGTTTAATATATAACATTATCATTGAACATACCTACATATGTGGAAAGAGGTGTAAGAGAGGAACCAAACATCCTCAAAGTCTTAGTCCTCCTTTAAGACTGAGATTCATTTAAAAGCATATCCATAAACAGCCACAAATGGTAAAGCATGGCAGAATATGATATCGTATAACCAGTTTTACAGTATATTATATATCGTACTGTATAGTACTTTCTCTTGTGTTTCCGTGTGTGACCTGCTGAAAACACATTGTGTTTATACAAATCTTTATCTACATGTAATTTAAGATGTTAGATTTCAAATGCGTGGAATAAGGGATGTGTAAAAGGGAAAGAATCGACAGGGGAAGGGGGTTATCTTCACCACAATATATGAATGTAAGTCTCAGAAGTCTCAGTTCCCCAGATCTCTGAGTCTGTGCATTCCAGTGCTGCCCCCTGGCAGTATACTGACAGTACTACAACTTCCTAACCAGAGCTTCACTGCTTGTTTGTAACCAGCAATAACCTAGCAAAATGACTGGGACAAGTCTTTTTATATTACTACCTCAATCCTAACTTAACCTAATTATTATTGCCTGTTAAATGAACAAGAACATTAAAGATCATTATCTTATTAATCACTGTGTAATTCAGTAGCGGCTGGTGGCCCACATTTTTGGGTGTTCATATCACAGATGCAGGTGAGGAGGTGGGGTCTGGGGGGGGGGGGGGGGGCACTGTCAAAGTCTCCTGAATCATGAATTGTTTGAAAACACTCTAACAGGTGATTGCACTGTTCAAACACTGTCCTTACTGCCTGACTACAAGAATTCCACCTTGTTTGAGGAGCAGTCGGTCGTCTTTTCTTTACAACTTCATCCAAAACAACAGTTTTCTTTCTTAGCGAGAGGAAAAAGTTGAAAAACCAGAGAGGGTCTGGAAGAAAATTCTAGCCTCTGAAACTTGACTCGCTGCTTGTCCCATTATTAGATTTAGCTGATGGGCACAGCAATGGACATAATGTGCATTTGGATATTTTTCCCTTACAAACTTCTGGACCCCACCAGTCTCGCCATAGCTCTGTGCAATTATTTTAGCCTTGTCACTTTCTTCTGTGAATATGGCATCTAGCTGTTGCATAATGGCAGTGGAAATAGTTTCAACATTTCCATGTTCCAAAAAATCGCTCAACAACACGTCCAGTTTTGGGAACAATGTACCTTAAAACTAGTACACTTTAGGAAATATTTGTAATGTCACTGGTTTCATCAACTTGAAAAGCAACATAATCAGTCTGTTTCAGTTCTTTCACAATATTCTCCCTGCAAACCTCTGACATGCAGCCTAGAAGTTCATCTTAGAGGTGCCTTTAACCCTTAGCGGTCCATTTATTCAGTGCGTCTCAGGCGCGTCAGGTCCAATTTATTTTCACACCCGCAGTTTATTTTAGACGCATTGTTTAAAAGTATTTTTTTCACAGTAAAACAGGATTAAAAGGCACTGCATATCAACAGGACACTCAGTACTGCATCTCCAGCCCTGCCCCACCCTTTGTTTGCTATATTTTTCAAATATCTCTTAATAATAGTACATACCGATAAATCATCTCTTGATCACTCATTTTATCACCAAACGCCTCAATAATGCGATCCAAGTCGTTATTTTATTACTATAACATCTAAAAAAAGATCTGCAAATGTCTCTGATATTCTTTGAGTGCTGGATGTGGAAGCAGCTATCTTGTTTGTTTATGTCCGTGTTATCTATGTGGTGTCGGGGCTATCAGTATTCATGAGATACGCCCCTTTTTTCGGCTTCTCTGGGCTCCTATCGGTCTCACTCGGCCATTGAATGGTTTTCTCAGCTTTTTATGGAGAAAAAACGACTAGAGACCTGTTTTTTGCGTCTTTTTGATGATGTCGGACAGGGTCCGACATTGGACCGGAAAGGGAAAATTGCGATGTCGGACCAGGTCTGCCATAGGACTGCAAAGGGTTAAAGACTGTGGCTTTCCTCAAGTGTGTTTCCATTGCCTGATCAAGCTTTGAAACAAAATCTACCAGCCCAAGAAACACACCAGGATTGGAAGTTGTTGATGATTCATCATGACCTCGTAAGGCCAATTCAAAAGCTCCACAGAACGTTATGCATTCAATGATGCGTGTAAGTATGTGTCGGTTTTTAGACACTTCTTCTTTGTGCTTCTTTACGGCATTTTGGTAAGCAGTGCTAAGCTGGACAGCGATATCCACTCTCACTAACATACCCAGACACATTTCACATGTCTTATGAACTCTTGAGTTCTCATGTTTTTTTGATTTAGAGGAGAGATGTTGCAGGTCAGTAACTCCGGTTCTCGACCGTGCTGCATCACTGTTACCCCGAGCCTTAGCAAAAAGGAGGCAAGGAAAGCAAAACAGTGCATTGTTGTTTTCACTTGCACAACCCCGTGGCCTAAGTTTATAGCACGACTGGTTACAGGTTCGAGTGAATGCCTGTCCTCTGTCACTATTCACCCGCACTGGGTCCCAGCCTTTTGATCTGCAGTTTCTGCACTTCCTCCATTGTAGCAAAATTATTAGCAAGCAAAAATTCTACTGTCTTCATGTCTTCTTTTTTTGATTACTTTGGAATATTAAAACCTGGCAATATACCCCAAAAAGATTAAACTAAACTAAAACACACTGAATGTACTCAAATTTAAATATGTATTTATTTAAATTTAAGTTGTCCCTGAATCTGAATCAATCCCAAGTTCAAAGACCAAGAACAGGAAAAAATAAGACCTTAAATGGAAGTCACAATTAAGGAAAAAAAAAAAACGCCACTGTAATTAAAAATGAAGTCGATTTTTTATTTTTTTTCAGGAACCAGCAGCTAGTTTATATAGACCTAATACAAGACTGATCAGCTACAAACAAACAGTAAAATAAATAGTAATTAAAAAACACCTAGAAAAAAAAAGCCAAGATTAAAAAAATATAAATAATATTAAAATAATACAAATATACTGTATGGTATACTGTTATGCATTTAAATGATAATGGTGTAAAGATAACAGTGGATCCGCACATAATAACTAAAAAGAGTCTGCAAAGGGAGTGTTTAACACAGACCTGTTCCTCTGAGTGACGACAAGGCAGCGTTTCTGGTTTGCAAAGGGAAAGGAATTTGTGGAAGTTTCCCTTAAGAAAGCACTTGCTTGGCCAGACTCATTTCCTGTCAGCGATGTGACATTTGTACAGATGCGGGGCATATGAAAGCAGGAGTGAAACATGCGTGTGTTAGCCCTCCCTTCATAATGTCACAGTATGGGATTTATTACACCCTCCAGATATTACTTGGGGCTCTGCCTGATGTATAATACAATTTCCCTTACCCCAGTGGAACACTTTTCCTTTTTTATGTTTTGCCAGCTTTGTATTTGTTACTTATGTTGTTCTTGTTCTGTCTTTTCTCTGTATCTGATTAACACTTTTAACATGGTAAATGCAAATTCACCATGGTAAACTTCAGAAGACTTCACTCACATAGCACCATCGTGATGCTTGGTTTGTTTTGTAATACTACAGACAAAACCAAAGAGCAGGATCTGATTCCATTGAAGTATAACATCATTTTATGCATTTTAAAAAGTTCCCCCTGCTGCAGGCAACACGTTCATTTAAATTACAGATGGATAAAATAACTAGATGGTTTTTGAGAGGGCGGAATATTGTATACATGCTACTTGTGAAACTACCTTTACAAAATATAACCCTACAGAAGTACAGTGCATAGAAGGTAAATGACATATGAAAGTAGCGAATTGTCACCCAGAATTATGTTATAACTGAATTGTAAGACACTACAGTATACAATTAAAGAAAAAAAAACTTCAAATTATATACATATATATATATATATATATATATATATATATATATATATATATATATATATATACTGTATATATATAAAATCAACATGGTGGTTTAAGATTAGCAGTATGGGGAAGTGTTGACTGATTAGAAGTAATCTGTGTTACAGATACTGTGGAAATCAGTGGTAAATACAGCCATTGTGTGAGCCCGCCATCTGCCCACATGTCCTGGAGTCTTGCTATCTAATACTGTGATAACTGGGTTAAGAACATGCATTGCTTCTTGCAGAAGAATTATTTAATTCATTTGTTTTACTCTCAGGAGTGCAATGGGTTCAAATAGTGGTTTAAATTGGTAATCATAACAATAATAATAAAAATGTACTTGATTGATTGGATCCCCCTAAACTGACACCAGAGTTAAGGAAACTGGAAAAGATAATATAGTTCTCATTTTCACATTTTAAACTAAATGCTTCTGCACTTTGCACTTGTATAATACACAGGCCACAGACTCAACATGTTCTCAACATATGGAAGAAAATTGTGAAAATTGAGAATTTATCCCAGATAAAGGCAAACATAAAAAAGATCATGAATAAGATTGACCCTAGTGATTTCTCACAAAATATTTCTATAACCTTTTGGGAGCCATACATAAAATGAAGAAGGTGGCACCATGGCTGGATCTCTTGAGCCCTGGGTTTGAATCTGACAGGTGTGCCGTTCTTAGCCCTGAGTGAAATGCAGCCTACGTCACACCATGACAGCTCTGGACACCTTTACAGGTCGTGTCAGAATGGGACGGGAATGACTGGAGAGGCCTGGAGACCTTTCAGAAGCACCAAACATTTATAGCAACATTTAAATGAGGAAAAATGCTGGCAAGTCCAAAACATGTTCATGCAAATATCCAACGACAATAATACATGTACTCTCGGTATGCAGACAGACAGCTGCCAAGATCCCTGTCCCTGGGCCGTTCCTGTCCAATAGCCATGCCAGAAACATGTGTTGCTAACTGATGTCCATGTACAAACATAAGTCAATCTGTCACGTTTAACATCAATCAGATAATATAAAGATATCAGAAAGGTTTGGATGAATCATCTAATTCCAATAACAGGAAAACAGAGACATACAGTGATTACACAAAATACAGAAAATGTTAAGAAGTAGGTTCTTAAAAAATGATGCATTTTGAATGATGTATTCCCCATGTTTCTACAAGAATTTGAGACTGGAAGCAAATCAGATATTAATGCGGATAATGTTTTAGACTTAAATACCTGGAAAGAAATGCATCAAACAGTGCGGGCGTTGAAGGACATGGTATGTCAGTATTGCACAGCAATCACGATTGCTGTGTTGATAAAGATATCTATAGCACTGGCATGGTTCAGATGTGGGCACTGTATTGACAGCACTTTGGCAGCGTGTTACACCTGTATTGTGCATTAGTTTATTTTTGGTGAGTGATTTTTTGTTTCGCACTTGTAAAAGGTACTGGATTACTGGAAGTGGCTCCAAGACAAAGACACGATAAGGAAGGCGTCGCTTGTATATTTTTAAAAGGCAGTGTTAGGAATATTGAAAATGTTTAATTCTCCAAGAGATTCCACATTAAGAGTAGCCAAAACAGTACAAAGTGCAAGCCATGAAATCCCTCCCAGAATGAAAGCCATGCAGCCGAGACCCTCGCACGTTGGGGTTCTGTTCCTTGTTTACAGGAAGAAGAGTTTGTGATTGAGGCCGGGGCCGCATCCTGCCCTGGGGTTTGTTGATTTTGTAAATAATTTTGTATACATAATTTATTTTATTTAACATCATGTAATCAAAGAAACTTCAAAATTATATCTCAAAAGTCAACTGTAAGCTATAAAAGTAATACAGTATTTCATGTTTGATTTGGAGGTGTCAAATTCTTACAGTTTGTCAGTTTTTTGTATTATGTGGAAAACTACAAAGCAGTAAGTAATTCAATATGTAAATATAACATTATTCAGCAGGTTTCATTCGACTTTATGAAGCAAATTTTGTGAATTTTATAGTGTGTTGCAAAACTTTAGACCAAAGTCATCATGGCTACAAGTAAAATTGGTCCCTGTGAAATCAAACAGAACAGCGACTTTCTTTTTTTTATATATAATTCTCTTGTTTCATACAGTATGAACATGAGCCCCTGATCCAGGCATCCTGGTGAAATAATACATACATAAATCAATGAAGAGGATGTGGAGCAATTCGTCTTCAGAAAAGTATCCACATTTGCCTGAAGTTAAAATGTTTTCTAAAGTTTAAAGAGTTTTTTTTTTTTTTTTATCTTAAGTGTGCATCTGGTTTAATTTATTGTCGGTATATATTCCTTCAAATCACCCACCCTTCGTATTCATCAGTTAAACAATATTTTCTTTCTTCTATATGTTCTAAATTTCATTCCTGCTGTTATCTGGGCACAGAGAATGACAGAATCCAGATGCAGCATTCGTGTCAGATAAACCATGCCTGACATCTGCTTTAAATGAATTCCCTGCATCCTTAAATTTGTTCCTATTGCAAACTGACATCTGTTGGCTACAGATGAGCGTTTCTCTTTTAAATACTTTGAATTTCCCTAAGCCCTAATTATAAATCTGTTGCTATTTTTGAGTTAGCTATCTAACTAGAAAAATTCATTTGAAAATAACCACAAAACACAGTGTTCCGATGGTATTCACATACATTCTATCGGAGTGCTTATGGCGTTTACCTTTCAATTGGGCATTGTACAGTACTTCAGATGTACTACAATGTAGTACCTAATACAACCTTTAGTTCAGATACTTAAATACATGTTCTGTGGTGGAGATGTTTGCCCCCAGGGGCAATTAAAATCAATGGATTTTCCTTAGAAGACCTTTTTCTTAATTTGTTTTGAAAAGGTGCTTAACTACTTAATTACAAAAAAAAAAAGTGACATTGAGTGCAGTTTCTTTTGCAGGCTGTTCCACTATATTAATGTATTAAATAAAAGAGACAACACAGTAGAAATGCACCCTGATATGTATCGTCTATCACAGAGAAAGTCAGGTGAGATTTATCATAGATCTATACTCTGATATTTTTTGTGAACTCCCTCAAATCAACAGCCTTGAAATTCCTTCTTGCTTTTTTAATTAACCTTGGAGGCTTCTCCTGCTTTTATTAGGTCACTGTTCAATTCCTTCCCTTACATTGATGCTGCTTGGCTGCTTCATTAAAGGATACAGACTCCCAGAATATTAAATACAAATTATTAGAGGTGTTCCGAGTAACTAGCACATATGAGTATCTGTAATGAGTATTCTTGTGGTAAGCAAAACTTAGGGCTACTCAAAGTCGCTGTGAAATCACATTAATGCACAGTCGATCACTTTTTGACATTTGTTTTACAGCAGTTCTGTTTTACACCCCACTGATTTATGAGTATAACGGCTCACAATACACATTTAAAAGCCGCTTGGAAGCTAATTTCTCTTTCACCCGGGACGCTAACATTTTAAGTGCCATGCTGCAACATGTAGCAAAAGTCTCAAATGCCTCTGATTCTTCACATACATGTGACCTTTCCTTGCTCCTGCCTTAAGAGCCAATCACTCTGACTGAATGATCTACCAGCATGTATACTGGGTTATGCATTTCTTTATTCTTTATTCAGAGGTTAATTCTTACACAGGACTGCAATCTCACATTTCACTGCAAAGAGTTGCGCACTTTGAGAGATTAAGGCATGTCTATGGAACACTAGTGCATATGGTCAAGTTAGGTTGAGCGTTCAATGTTCTTAATTAAGACCGGTCAGTGAGATCTGGTCTGGGGCTCCAATGTAGCATTCTGAGTGAAGGACACAGCTGCTGAGTAACGAAGAGAACATAGAGAGAGACAGAGAGAAGGACACAGCTACTGAGTAGAGGAGGGAAAACAGGGAGAGATAGAGAGAAGGACACAGCTGCTTAGAGAAGGGAGCACAGGGAGAGACAGAGAGAAGGACACAGCTGCTGAGTACAGAAGAGAACACAGAGACAGAGAGAAGGACACAGCTGCTGAGTAGAGAAGGGAGCACAGAGAGAGAGAGAGAAGGACACAGCTGCTGAGCAGAGAAGGGAACACAGAGAGAGAGAAGGACACAGCTGCTAAGTAGAGAAGGGAGCACAGGGAGAGACAGAGAGAAGGTGCAGTGAAGACAGCAGCTGCATGTTGTAGGGTGATGATAACACTTAGCTCAGGGGTGGCCAGCACTGGCCCTGGATTTAGTTATTTAAAGTAAATGTGCTCTGCATGTGTATATTTTGTTTATGACTGTGACAGGGATGGCTGAGGTGGTGACGTCAGGCCAGAAGCAGGAACAAACACAGGCAAGGTACTGCGGTGCAAAAAAGCTCTGCGGCGCCGTTTATTTAAACACAAATAAAATAACAATGTTTTACAAAAACAGTGTGCTCACAGAGCAAAACAAAAAGGCAGACAAAAACAAATCACCAACCTTAAACAATACCTCGGTCAGGCTGGGCAATCACCTTCACTGATCCTGTATAATATGTATTTTTGTATTTTAGTATTTTTCATTTTGTTTTGTTTTGTTTTCTCCGTTCTCTCGTTCCCATTCCTCCTCTTGAACACCCACAATACTCCACTCCAAACAAGGAAAACGGCAGGGTTTCTATACTGGTGACCATCTCCCGATTAGCAACAAATGAACCACCTTCTACACAGGGTTTTCATGTGGATGGGACTTCCTCATCCACGCTGCCAAACAAAACAAAAACACACAGCTTTTTCACCGTCATATAAACATAAATAAATCCTAATATAAAATAATACAAATTAGACACAGGGGTGGAGGGATACCCCGTTCTAAAATAAACAAACAATAAACACAGTACATTTTAAATCACAAACAATAAAATGCAACACATTTAAGCAGCAGGGCTTTGCCCTGCCCCATTTCATATCTGCAAGGCTTTTCTACCGCCCTGCTACAATGACATAAACACTATTCTTTACTTTTGAAGCCAAAAAAAGAACTACATTAATTAGTTTTTATATCAACCAGAGTTTAATAGACTTACAGTGTTGTATAGTGACACAAGCCCTAGAGTTACATTTTAATTATGGCACCCCTATCTTTATAGCACCAAATAAAAAATATAAAAAACAAAACTGTGATAAATATAAATGATATTTTTTTTGTTTTTGTTTCTGTGTTTCATTCAATAAATACTCACAGTTTGGTTCATTTTTAAAGCCGCTATAAGCAGAAACCCAAAAGAATAAAAAAAAAACAAAAAAACACAAAAATCAGATTAGAGGGATCATAACAAAGCTAAATATGTTGTGAGTGTGTAATAGACATCAAAAGGATTGGCTCCTGGAATAACATCCCTTGTTCTCTTCAACACTCCCCTTCCAGTGTTATTATACTCTCCTGGTTTTTCAGCATGCAAGTCCAACTCCCATCATTATAAAGCAGGCGCCCAGCTGCGTGCATTGTGCAATCATCATGCAACAACAAATAACAAGGGGATTGATCTGTTCTTTATCTTAATTAACAGGATTTTAGACACAGACACAGCCCCTTACGCCAATAAAATCTAAAAAAAGTGGCAGTAATGTCCAACCAATCAGAAACATTCAGCAATAATCTTTCACAGGTACACAATTAATTAAGAAACAGAAACATCTGTAAACAGTCAAACCCGTGTATGAATGCGCAAGATCAAACTCTTGTGTGTTACTGAAGTTGAACCTGTGCACAATGTTAAGTACGGGATAAACAATGATAATTCACTGTTTCGACTGCCATCAGGCACGATAAACTGTGGATTATTTTCTTACCAATTCAACACTTTGAGTTGTTTATGCCACTTTAAAACATTTCTTCCTAACTGATACTTGTTCAATAATGAGATTCAATTGATTGTTCATTTGGTGATTGGATTTGGTTTTTGATCTTTTGTTAGTTCAAACAGATATTTTGTTGTTGATATTTAACTTTAGTGCAATTAATTCAAACTAGATTTAATTTTATACAGCGGTTTGCTTTTCTTAGTGACCCTTTTTTCTTGTATTTAAAGATTTGCTATCTGAATTAATCACCCTGAACAGGTATACTCTGCCTATGTATTAAAAGCAAACCCACATTTCCTTCATTTTTATCCCATACACAGTAATAATATTTGACTTTTGCTGTATAATTAAATTCCAAAATAAATCACTAGACGGATACTTATAGCATCTATATTTTCCTCAGATTGATTTTCCTACCTCTATATCTTATCTGTTACATAGATTGATTTTCCTACCTCTATATCTAATCTGTTACACATCAAACCATGCTAGTCAAATACTGTACTACTTTATTTGAGTATTGCCACATATCTTACGACTGGATGTTTTACACTCATGGATGAACTTCCTGCAAGATTTTGAGGAAGGTTCTTAATCAGATACAAAGGAAACCTGGTCAACATCAAAAGCTTCCTGTACAGCATCATTTTTCAATAAAGTTGAACACAGAATCAAAACTTCCTTTCCTCAGTTAAAGTGTAAAATCAACAGGCTGGTGGACAGGCTCCAAATAAAATGAACCGTGCATGATGCTAGGAAACAACTTGCAGTGTCTCACACAGTTCAATTATAAACGGGCCATTTCTGGGCTGTGGTCAAATTAATCAAATTTTCCAGTAAAACATGATTATTGATATTGGGTTCCAAATAAAAGTACAAAATCATATTAACTGCTTAAATATAATATTTTTTACCTTATTGAGCAATAACAATATGCAATCATGTGACCTCATTTTGCAGATATTTTCATTGTTGTGTCTCTAATTACTGTGCAGCTGAAAGAAAACCCCAGTCAAGATGATATAGTCAAGAGAACTGAACAGATTACATGAAGGGGATATTTTGACAAGACTGAATGCACCCTTTTTAATAGACTTTAAAAAGTCACAACGGTGACACACGTTGTTAATCTGAAGACGCAGGATATATTGTGATGCAACATGTTCCTTGAGGTACACCTGTAGAGAGGCGGTGAGGAGGAGAGAACCACGCCAGGAAACCTGGAAGGAGCGGTTACAAAGATAGGAGGAAAACCAGGCAAGAGCAGTCAGAGAGAGAGAGAGAGAGAGAAGAAGAGCATGATCGACAGTGTCAAAGGCAGAGGAGAAGGAGGTTGCCAGAACAGAGAGGAGAGAGTCAGTTACAGAGAGGAGGACAGAGCCCGGATTGGAGAGGGTCGAGCAGAGAGTACATGGTGAGGAAAAAAGCCAGAACAGAGAGGAGAGAGTCAGTTACAGAGAGGAGGACAGAGCCCGGATTGGAGAGGGTCGAGCAGAGAGTACATGGTGAGGAAGAATGCCAGAACAGAGAGGAGAGAGTCAGTTACAGAGAGGAGGACAGAGCCCGGATTGGAGAGGGTCGAGCAGAGAGTACATGGTGAGGAAGAATGCCAGAACAGAGAGGAGAGAGTCAGTTACAGAGAGGAGGACAGAGCCCGGATTGGAGAGAGTCGAGCAGAGAGTATATGGTGAGGAAGAATGCCAGAACAGAGAGGAGAGAGTCAGTTACAGAGAGGAGGACAGAGCCCGGATTGGAGAGGGTCGAGCAGAGAGTACATGGTGAGGAAGGATGCCAGCTGGAGGTGGACAGCTTGCTCTGGAGTTTTAGTGAGGAACAGGAGAGAGACAGGACGATAGTTCTGGGCAGAGGACGGGTCAAGAGAAGGTTTCTTAAGAATAGGGGTGACGCAAGCACTTTTGAAGGCTGAGGGAAAGAAGCCAGTGAGCAGAGAGGTGTTAATGAGGGAGGAGATAAAAAGAAGAAGAGCAGAGAAATGGATTGGAAGAGGGGAGCAGGAAGGGGATCAGTAGTTGGCTTGGAATCCAGTAACAAGGAGCAAATATCCGGGTCTGATAGTGATGTGAAAGTTGATGCTTACTGACACAGTGCCTGACTGCAGACAAAGCTGTTCCCCCTAAACTTCCACTAAATTAAAATATACATTTATTATCTTTATAGAATAAATTATTGCTAAGAAAATACTTTAAATGTAGCCTGGACTCAAACCGTTGACGTCCAGGCTATAGGGCGCATCCTGCACACCCTACCGGATGCACCACTCAGGAGCCCCAGAATAATGTATTTTAACTGGGAGGTTTGTTAACAGCATTTTTTAAATCATTCATTTTTGAGTGCCCAGTTATTTTATCTGTTTTTGATATCCCACATAACCCTGAATAAAATATGCCCAACATGGCACAGCATTTACCTATATCAGGAGAACTAAAATAAATCCACTCAGTGGAAAATTATATATATATATATATATATATATATATATATATATATATATATATATATATATATATATATATGAAATAATTTGAATTATTTATTTTTTTGATAAGGGTACAGAAAGTTCAGTTTGGTCACACAGGGAACACCAAGGGTCTTCTGGGCCAGCCTGGAGTAATGGTGCTGGCAGCCATCAAGTTATATGAATCCACAGGTCATATCCCAATTCCACTGTACACAATAAAAGAAAATTGCTCTAGTTAACAGTAATTGACCCTGCATTTTATATGTCCGCGACAGACAGCATTTAGAACAATTCTTCTAATCTTCTGCCAAAAAATCAAGCTAAGTATTCTACAATTAGTGCTTATAGCCCCCTAAGGATGTCAGATGCTAATGCAGTTTACATGTATATACAATCTGAGTGTAATTCATTGTATAATAACCATCTTGGATAGATTATGGACATTTATAATTCTGTAACGCGATGATACCCTGGGGCGTGACGTCTTTCTATCTTAGTTGCTCAGGGGCATTGCTGAATTAATCAGAACTGTCCACAGCTATTTAATTTATATTAAACTGTCATGCTTTTTTTTTTTTAGACTGTGCATTTAGTGCATTGCGACAGGTTTGAAATATTTCAAAAATTGGTTTGTACCCCATAAAAATGCTTTTGAAACCCACAGAAAAGCCGAAGAGATTCCATCATCAAAATACTTGTGTGGATTTGTATGGAAATGAAAGCACATTATAAACACACTCATTGTACTGGTACTCTTAATAATAAATAAGAAAACACTGTTTTGCATTGACTAGTACCAATGTACAACATCCACTGCACAGAATCCATCTATTAAAGATAATTAGATTTTTCTACATGCTTTGCAGCCAGTAAGATGCTTGACCCTGATGACACTGCTGGCGTGTAATATAGCTCAGTGTAGTACCGGGTATTTCTTTTGGAACATGTGCATTATACAACTGTGACGGTTGAATCCATCTACAAATTTAAATAGTTGACACACCCATTGTCTGCAACTGCTTGCTATCTAATTCTGCATCTTTTTTTTTTTTTTTTTGGTATAAATTTAGTAGTCGCCAATTGTTTTTATCATTTTCTCCCCAATTTGGAATAGCCAATTATTTTTAGCCTCAGCTCACCACTACCACCCCCGCGCTGACTCAGGAGCGGCGAAGACGAACACACGCTGTCCTCCGAAGCGTGTGCTGTCAGCCGACTGCTTCTTTTACACAGTGCAGGCCCCCATGCAGCCACCTCAATCCAATCACCGCCCCCCCTCCCACCCCGGACGGCACTCGGCCAATTGTGCGCCGTCTCCTGAGAGCTCCCGTCCATGGTCGGTAGTGGAATAACCTGGACTCGAACTGGCGACGTCTGGGCTATAGGGCGCATCCTGCACTCCACGCGGAGCGCCTTTACCGGATGCGCCACTCGGGGCCCCCCAGCATCTACTTTTAATGTGTATTTATTTGTTGGGTATAACGTGTAGATATTTTTTATTAATGTAGATTTAAGGGCGGGGATACTAAATTGTGTCTTAGTAAAGCCTTAGGTATTCACCTACGAAGGGAGGTCAGAGGTCACGGGGTAAATTAAAGAAAGATAGGACTGTGGACCGGGTGTTTACGTATGGTGAAGCTGTGACTTTGTAACCTGTTTGTTTTAAATTAACAAAGCGTTCAAACAATTCAACTACCTCGGGACCGTATCACTTTGGACAGGGTTTGTTCTTGTATTGTTGGATGTGATTTTTGATACGGCACTACACACTGTATTCTGTTTGGATTTGCACCACACTTTATGAAACGCCGGAGGTATGTGGAATTGAACTGTTTTGAAAACTGCCCTTGCTGTGCATGTATAATTGGACTGCTTTATTTTAAAAGTAAAACATTTGAACTTGAATTGATGTTTGCGATTGAATTGCTGCTGCTCTGCACACAACACGTCCACAGGAAGTGACTGGAACCCTGAGTCTTTATAATTATTACGGTTATGTGATAGTCTACGGGACAACGCCTCTCGGCACCATGACAACAACCTGATCTATTAGCTGATCACCCAAGCATTCTGGCTGCTGGACCAATGGATGTGTTAGTCTTGAGGGATTCATTATAACCCTGATAAAGGATGCATTCACCATATTCATCCACTTGTGTTAAAATGCAAAAAACAATGTCAGGTGCCTTTTTCCTACAGCTGTTAGTAAAGATGTGCTTTGTTTGAGTCGCAGCTGTTTCAAATAGGTACTATATTAAAACCTTTGGTGCAAGTTGCAAAAGCACATAGTACAATATGGGAATAATCAAAATATTATTCTGTTAGAATGTAATCACAGAAAAAAAAGCCTGAACATTGTTTTATCTGTGGAAATGTCAGCTCCCCTCTATTATGTGCATTTATGATGCTGCCAATGTAGCCTGATGTGACTTTATTAATATGCTGCAATTTCCCTGTTTGAAGCCAAAGTGGCTGAAAATTCACTTTGATAGCCACTTGTTTGGTTCCAGGAATGGTTTTGTTTAGCCATCTGAGACACAACACCATTAAGGTATTGTTCAGTTATTAAGTACATATGCTATAAAACGCTATTTTATAGTTAATTGCTTTACTAACAAACAATATCATTAAAGTGCATTGCGTTCAGAGAACATTACACTGAAGAAAACAATAAGACATCAAAGTGTTATACAGCAATAGGAACACAGTGTATTGTTGAATATTGAGCTTCATCAATAGGGATAGTCAGCTCATTAATACTGTAATGTACCCAAATGAAATGGCAACAGCATGTGATTGGGTGGGGGAGGGGGGGGGGGGGGGGGGGGGGTCCTGTCGCATCATTGATGTGTTTTGTTGGGATTTGTCAAGGAAAGTAAAGGGTTAACATTCCTCAGTATAGACATCAGTCCCTGTGGCAGGGCTGAGGCCCTGTACATGTAAAATGTTTTTTTTGTGTGTGTGTGTGCGTCTGTTAATAAAGTTTGTTCATATCTTCACGTTTATACTAAATATGGCAGTTCTTTATGCTTTTGCAAGCGTGGCGTAACCAGGGTGAGAAAACCAAGTACGCGACCACCATGTGTGCAACCGGGGTCGTGAATGCTACCTTCAAGCATAGGGATTAGTTTAAGGGATTTTAATCCCACCCCAGTGGATATTAGTCTGTGACAGGGAGAAGGGTCCGGTAGCGGAACCTCCCTTTTAGTGGGAGCAAACTGTTTTTTTTAGCTGTATTTTATCCCACTGTATTATGTTTTGCCTTTTTGTATTAATTATTTCCATTACACCTTGTTTGTGTCTGTCCTCCCACACGAGGACTGCCATTACTGGTACCCTATTGGCGGGCAGCTGCCACTGCAACTGAGCTGCAATATTGCAGATTGTAAATTATTATTATTATTATTATTTATTAGCAGACGCCCTTACAAGATATCACATTATTTTTACATACAATTACCCATTTATACAGTTGGGTTTTTACTGGAGCAATCTAGGTAAAGTACCTTGCTCAAGGGTACAGCAGCAGTGTCCCCACCGGGGATTGAACCCACAACCCTCTGGTCAGGAGTCCAGAGCCCTAACCACTACTCCACACTGCTGCCCCAATAAAACCTGTAAATAAAACCTGGATGTCTGTGCTGGCATTTCAGCGTCAGCATCCGTGTCTCTCCTGTCTCACGCAGTTATGTTTGTGAGATTACCTGCTTGCCTGCCTGACCATTGGCTGCAATACTGCAGTATCCCATAAATAAAGCGTGTCTAGGACCTGGGCAATGCTTCCTTGTGGTTAGGGGGTCTGTAGAGAAACAGGACTAGTACCTGTCCAGGGAGATGACAAGCACGCTCCCATCACCCACTCTCTCTCCACCCACTGCCCCATCACTCACTCTCTCTTCACCCACTCCCCCATCACCCACTCTCACATGACCCACTATCCCATTACCCACTCCCCTATCACCCACTCCCCCATTAACCACTCTCCCATCACCCACTCCCCCATTATCCAATCTCCCATCACCCACTCTCTCATCACCCACTCTCTCATCACCCACTCCCCCATCACCCACTCTCCCATCATCCACTCCCCTATCACCCACTCTCTCATCACCCACTCCCCCATTACCCAATCTCCCATCACCCACTCTCCCATCATCCACTCCCCTATCACCCACTCTCCCAATACCCACTCTCTCATCACCCACTCTCCCTGTGTGTTCTGAAGTTGATTACTGACATTGGACTGTAATTTTTACACAGTCCAAGATTTGTGGATATTTGGGGTTATTTTGATTAGTCTGTCACTGAACGTAGAAATCAACAAAGTGCTATCATTTGAATCACCACCTTATTAGAAGACAATATTGAATTTAATTGGCTCCAGGACACATTTTTGAAATCCACCAGTTGAAGCAGTTGCTTGGTTTTATTCCTTCCATTAGTTAGGCAGATTGACCTCAAAATAGTCTGCCTGTCTGTCTATCCACCAGGTATTTGTCAAACAGTTGCTATTCTCTCCAAATGATACACATACTTCAGCCTTCAGTGAATGAATAAACACAATCGAGGGAATCCCCCCCTTAAGGTATCAGCGTCACTCACTGGTAGTGTTCACCAGACATTTCCATACTGGGCCAGTCCCTCTAAACGGCAGCACGTTTCATAGCTCTGTACATGTTGTACTGTTTGTTGACCCTCCAATGAGACAGAAACAGTCAGCGCCTCAGAATCGCCATGGCTAATTCCCTAACTGCACTTCTCTAATTACCAATCTGTAGAAGCACTAACCCCAGCTTAGCCTATGCCAAGTAAAATAGTGTTTCAATGAAACATGAATACTCTTACATCCCTTATGTATTGCTTTTGTAATAAATGTCTCTTCATGCAAGTCAGGTAATCCTTTATTCACACCTATAGCTGCAATCTCCATGTAACTCAATTACCACTTATTTGCTTAATACAAAGTACTTTTGACAGGCATTTGATGGCATAAGGATTTGCCTGCACTTACTAGAGTCTATTTATGGTATGTAAAATCACCACCATTAAACATTAAAACTAGATATGTGTTAAAAAAAAAAAAGATAATGCAAAACTACTGTAATGAAATGTAACAGTTTTAAATGAAGAATTTCAGTTATGGCTTTCTGCTTACCGTCATGACTTTCTGCTAAGTCATGGAAGTAATCAACAGATAGGGTTGAATTGCTCACTAATTGCTTGGAGGTGAGAGCAGCAGGAACACAGTGTGAAGGTTCATGTGATACACTTCTATCACTGAGCAGCTGTGATGAAAACTGTGTGAATAACTGGAGATGGTCCTGATATAGAGCATACAGTATTTCATTACAAGTGTTAGAGAACTGTATTACAAACCCACAGTGTACCAGTACAGGTAGTTCTCTTAGCCTAATTAATAAGTGATAAGACAAGTTATTTTACCAATTTTACCCTGTTTTTCTTCCCAATTTTAAATGCCTTATTAGAATGTTGCTTCACTCAAGATCAAGATCAACGGACAACTGCCATTCCCGATGTCAAGCCAATTTGTCTCTTTTCACCCACCAGACCTAAGCATCGGATGTTAGGATGCTACTAAACCCTGGAGGCGGCCCAGCCTGGAGAGTCTGTCTGGGCTCGTCGAGGTTGCTGAAGCAGGGCTCCCTCAGTGGTATTACTAGGGAGGATCAGATCCAGCAGTGTTTCTGTTTGGAGCTCCACACGATTCAGAGGGGATGTGTTGGGGTTTGGGTTGGACTGCCTAAATACTGCAGCCCTGCTGGTGTCTTTCATAGAGAGACTTATAGCCCCCTTATTAGCATCACTAAATACAAAAAAAGAAGCCAGGAGAAGTCAGTGATAGCCTGGAAACATTATTAAATGCAATATATACAGTGTTTCAGGCCTTTCTGTTAATATGAAGAGCTTTCAAGGGTGCATATATCAAGACTGCATTCTCTAGAAAATCTTACATGATTTTAATAAAACTAAAAGATGGTCAGACAGGTTCTCACAGGTACTACAGATGCCCCCTGAAAGCAGTGCTGTTTGGTTTCTAACAGCATTAGTATTCCTCGTACCGGTCCTTGCCTTTAGAGGATTGACCTTAAGTGGAAGATCGAAATGGAGATGGTGAAGAACTAACTGTCACCATGCTCAAGAATCTAGCAGCATCATAAATGTTTAAATCGCTTATCTCCAAAAGGATTATATATCCATCCAGGACTATAGATTCTGTCATTTATCTGTGTTGTGTTATGGATGAATATTTGTATGATAATGTTATGTATAATTGGTGCTCTTTAATATTCCGATTCAACAAGGCCTTGTAGTGAAGAGGGTTGTTATTATCATTAATTTCTTAGCAGATACCCTTATCCAGGGCAACTTACAATTGTTACCAGATATCACATTATTTTTTTTACATACAATTTCATTATTTTTACATACAATTACCCATTTACACAGTTGGGTTTTTACTGGAGCAATCTAGGTAAAGTACCTTGCTCAAGGGTACAGCAGCTGTGTCCCCCACCAGGGATTGAACCCACGACCCTTGGGTCAAGAGTCCAGAGCCCTAACCACTACTCCACACTGCTGCCCAGCTTTGGGGTTGTGCTTTGTGACAGGATTCTGGGAGTTTGGTACAAATTACCCACAAACACCTGCTCTCTAGCAACTCATTTGCAAGCCCCTGGTCAACAGAATGAACAATGATGAGGTTTTCACATGTGAGTCTTGTCTCAGTGAGCAGGTCTGGAATGACCTCTAACAAGTTTAGAGCATGGCTGGCACAAACGTAACTCTTAATCCGAGGGGACATTAGTCTACATATTGCCAGAAAAATGTAGAAAGAGATACTCTTTTGTAGAAAGTGACATGCAACTTTGTTGCAAGCAACTTATCAAAGGACTGTTGATTTTGTAAAATGAAAGTGATGTAAAAAGTTATATGACTAGTTTCTTCGCTGGCAAAAAAAAACTGGCGGAGCAAATGAATGCGGAGCCAGTGTGGGATATTGTGAGGGAGACGCTCCTTATTGATTTTTTTTCAGGGTAATTTTTATTTTTATTTTTTTTTAGGTGGTATAGGCAAGTAAATAAGTGTTAATCAGTCCATTCCCGATAGTTAATGATCGATTTGTCAGTTAATGCCACGAGATGTAGTGGAGCGGCATTAAAGTTGACAACATTATTAATACAGGTATTATATTCCTTAAAAAAAACTATTCACTGTTATGAACCATTTTAAACATCATGTGTGTTGGCATTTTAGTCTAATAATAGAAATTACATACTGTAGAATGGCGTCCCCTGAAATTTGAAGCAACAATGTAGAAGCAACACATTTTATTCTATATTTTCTAGCAACATGCAGACTAGTGTACCCTTGGCTTTATACCAAGTTCACTGAAAATGTTGCCATAGATGCTGATTCGTGGCTAATAAGTATATGTAGCAGAGTGTGTTTTGTTCTAAACATGGTAAGCCTGCGTGTTTTTTTTTGTTTTGTTTTTTTAGAAATTCTCAGAATCTCAGCAATAATCTTGTGTGCATCAGAGTTAAGAAACTATTGTTTGAAAATCTTAAGAAAAAATGAAGTCAACACAGGCACAGGGGCTCCCTGTTTCCCAGCACTTAACTTCTGAACACTAGAGTGCAAAACCAGACAAAAGCCTCCACTGAGAGGCCTTATCACGATTGCTTCCGGATAGGAAGAGAAGGTAAACAAAGTCATGTCCTTGGGCCAATCATAAAAAGCCTTGGAACTGTTACCCTGTGAAAAGAGGAAGTAAACAACTCAAAAACAGTACTGAGAGTTCCAAGAAGGAAGCTCCATCTCTGATGCCCATGTTTCCTCCCACTGCACTTGTTAATAGTTTATGCAATCTATCATCCTCCCCCTGTCCAGAGTCTTACTGGATCCCAACGTTAAACGTTTCTTCTGTTGAGAGAGAAAGGAGTCTTAGCTGAGTGGATCCTGTGAACCACTGTGAAACTCCTTGACCTTTGGGCCCTCTGAGCTGTTTGAAAACTCGGCAGGATTGTTATCAGTAACAGACAAAAAGGACAAGGGGGAGGAAGACAGAGATCTGGGGGTTAAGTAGGGGATACTCCTGTTAGTATGGTGTGAACTGACAAATACAATTGGATGCAAAACTTCTACTGATATTTTTTTTTAAAAAGGCATTATTTGTAACCCCCAGGCATTGTGCTGTAGTTCAGAGTGAGTAGATACTGAGGGCACACAAGTTTCATGTCAAGCATATGTTATGAGCTGCTTTATCAGTACAATTCTCCAATAAGGACCTCAGAAGGACTCTCAGGGTTAGATACCTGCAGGCTATTCACTATAAGCAAGTGAGACATGAGCCCCCTACTGTAGGTCTTTATTTGACTTACACAGTCCCAGAGTAGAATGTATATTAACTTCTTGTAAGAGTTCTGGAAACAGTAAAATAAGACACTCTGCTAAATCCATGATATAACCTTAAAGAGCTTGTAAGAGTAAGGATATTCAGATGCAGTTCTGAGGTCTGACAGTAAACTCCATTCTTCAACTACAGTTATACAAATGTGGTGTTTCTTCCAGTTTCCACAGTGTTCCACTAATTTGATCATAGTAATGTAATCCGATTCCCCAATCTCTGGAGTGGTTAGATGTCTTGAATTGTGGAAGGAAATCTGTTATACAATGACATTCGAAATGCGTGTAGAAAAGGAGAAGCCATACTAATGGGGGATTTCAACTTCCCCCATATAAAATGGGAAAACCCGATGGGGGGCACGACGGACGAAATTGAAATGGTGGAAATGACAAATGACTGCTTCCTAATGCAATTTGTCAAGGCACCGACTAGAGGGGAGGCATGCCTTGATTTAGTCTTTTCAAATAATGAAGACAGAATAACTAAAACAGAGGTCAGAGAGCCATTGGCAAACTCAGGCCACAACATGGTCTCATTTGAAATATTTTTTAAAACCCCAAAAGTAATGACTAAAGCTAAGGTTTACACTTTTAGAAAAGCAAACTATGAAGGTATGAAACAGAGACTAACAGAAGTAGATTGGAGTAAAATAGAGAAAACATCCACAGAAAAAGGATGGCTGTTTTTTAAAAATGTAGTACTAGAGGCGCAAAACAATTACATCCCAAAAGTAGACAAATCTAAATCTAAAACAAAATGGCCAAAATGGTTTAATAGATCAATTAAAAAAAATATCCAGCGAAAAAAGGCAATTTACAGTGCGTTTAAAAGGGACCAAAAACAAACTATACAGCAAGAGTACTTGGAACTGCAAACACAAGTCAAAAAGGAAGTTAGAAAGGCCAAGAGAGAGATAGAAATCAATATTGCTAAGGGGGCTAAAACCAATTCCAAAATATTTTTCCAATATTATAACAGCAAGAGAACATTCAAAGAGGAGGTTAATTGTCTAAGAGACACAAATGGCAAAATCATAGATGAAGAAAAAAAAATACAGAATATATTAAATGATTACTTTTCACAGGTTTTTACAAAGGAGGACAAGGACAACATGCCTGACATGTCGACCTGTTCCTATCCAATTTTAAATAACTTTAGCATAACAGAGGCAGAAGTGTTAAAGGGACTAGGAGCTCTTAAAATAAACAAATCCCCTGGGCCAGATGAGATCCTCCCAATAGTACTCAAAGAAATGAAAGAAGTTATTTACAAACCGCTAACCAAGATCATGCAACAGTCTCTTGACACAGGGGTTGTACCGACAGACTGGAAAATAGCAAACGTAATACCGATCCACAAAAAGGGAGACAAAACCGAACCAGGTAACTTCAGACCAATAAGCCTGACTTCTATTATATGTAAACTTATGGAAACTATAATAAGATCCAAAATGGAAAATTACCTATATGGTAACAATATCCTGGGAGACAGTCAGCATGGTTTTAGGAAAGGGAGATCGTGTCTAACTAACCTATTTGACTTTTTTGAGGATGCAACATTGAAAATGGTTAACTGCAAAGCATACGACTTGGTTTACTTAGATTTCCAGAAAGCTTTTGACAAAGTCCTGCATAAAAGATTAATTCTAAAACTGAACGCAGTATGGATTCAAGGAAATGCATGCACATGGATTAGGGAGTGGTTAACATGTAGAAAACAGAAAGTACTGATTAGAGGAGAAACCTCAAAATTGAGTGAAGTAACCAGTGGTGTACCACAGGAATCAGTATTAGGTCCTCTGCTATTCCTAATCTACATTAATGATTTAGATTCTGGTATAGTAAGCAGATGACACAAAAATAGGAGGAATGGCAAACACTCTTGCAGCAGCAAAGGTCTTCAAAATGATCTAGACAGCATTCAGAATTGGGCAGACACATGGCAAATGAAATTTAATAGAGACAAGTGTAAAGTATTGCATGCAGGCAATAAAAATGTGCATTATAAATATCATATGGGAGATACTGAAATTGAAGAAGGAAACTATGAAAAAGACCTAGGAGTTTATGTTGACTCAGAAATGTCTTCATCTAGACAATGTGGGGAAGCTATAAAAAAGGCCAACAATATGCTTGGATATATTGTGAGAAGTGTTGAATTTAAATCAAGGGAAGTAATGTTAAAACTCTACAATGCATTAGTAAGACCTCACCTAGAATATTGTGTTCAGTTCTGGTCACCTCGTTACAAAAAGGATATTGCTGCTCTAGAAAGAGTGCAAAGAAGAGCAACCAGAATTATCCCGGGTTTAAAAGGCATGTCGTATGCAGACAGGCTAAAAGAATTGAATCTATTCAGTCTTGAACAAAGAAGACTACGCGACGATCTGATTCAAACATTCAAAATCCTAAAAGGTATAGACAATGTCAACCCAGGGGACTTCTTTGACCTGAAAAAAGAAACAAGGACCAGGGGTCACAGATGGAGATTAGATAAAGGGGCATTCAGAACAGAAAATAGGAGGCACTTTTTTACACAGAGAATTGTGAGGGTCTGGAACCAACTCCCCAGTAATGTTGTTGAAGCTGACACCCTGGGATCCTTCAAGAAGCTGCTTGATGAGATACTGGGATCAATAAGCTACTAACAACCAAACGAGCAAGATGGTCTGAATGGCCTCCTCTCGTTTGTAAACTTTCTTATGTTCTTATGTTCTTATGTTTTATGCATCACAGGTCTGTTAATAAAGTGTCAAGGAGCTTTTTCTTCTATTGTCTTTGGAGATTTATTGCAGGTATTGTAAAAGTAAGAACATATTGTAAAATGACATTTTGCAATGAATTACAATCATGAGTAACTCACAAACAACTGCAGTTCAAAAGGGTAAATTATTCAACTCAACACCTTGCGAGGATACAATCTTTCTGACTTCCAACATATCTGAAACTTTTTTTCAGTAAAATGCTGAGCATTCATTTGAAATCTCAATACATTTTCATTGAAGTTGTGCTAGATGTATGATCCAGGAATTGTGAAGATACTGAGCCCCTGTATTTATTTTATCAGCCTCAACACATTTTGTTCAGGGAACGGTTTACCACACGACACAGAGCCTTGTAATTAACATCTTTCTGTGTAATTTGTAAAGCATCAAAAATGAAAAGAAAAAAAAATGAATTATGTGTTTCCAGCTTTCAAATGTTCCTCAAAACTAGATAGCCATATGCAGGCTCGCTTTTGGTATTTGCATAGATTTGAAATATATCTCCGCCACGGGTCTCTTAAAATCATTAATGCTCGGTTTCACAAAACTCAAAATATCATTGGAGCATGAGTGTAATTGAAGTGCTATACAAAGGATAGCGCAGTTTGTAACAGATGAACACACATTGAAATACTTGTGTTCCCTGATATATGTCCTCTACTGAAAGAAGCTTCATTTGCATATCAATGTGTGTTTGATGAAGAAGAGCTTAAGCTGTCTTGCAAGTAAACTGATGATTTGGCCATCATGTTGCTTAATACTATCATACAACTCCAGCTGCAATTTCAAGAGCAATCTTTTTGCCACACTTGTCCCCCCTCTCCCTGTTTTTTTGTTGCTTGCTGCCAGTTCTCTCTTTAATGGAGCAGTGTACATTTATCATGTTTACACGCTTTACTGCCTCCTAAAGACAGCTTGTTTCAAAACTGGAACTCAGAAATCAAAGATTAGTGCAGTGAGATGTAGGTAATCATATCATACTTTTTAGTTCGCTGCTAGTTACATGTATACATAATGAACATAATCATTCTTATAATGAGCAATCCTATTAACTGATTACATTATTGAGCATTACTTTTTTTACATTTTCAAATAGCACGACTAACACTAACACTAACAGCAATATTATAAACCCTGGGTATGTACATCTAAGTGGGCTTTTCTAAAAGAGTAAACCAACTCCACACCATGTTCAGGGATCTCATTGTGTCCGTCTGTCACAGCTAGAGTTGATTGTAGAGTTTTTATTTCATAAAATCCTTTTTACCTATACATCTATACATCGACACATTTCATTATCCAGGGTGACATTTTTAAAACCATGACTTGGTCCTTAAATTATTAATAAATTACCCTTTCTTTACCATTTTAGTAAAGGCTGTGCCCAGTTTAATTTAAATTCTTCAGGGAGAGGGTGGGGGGACAACGACACTGTGGCTGTGTCTGTTGCTAAGCAGCTCTGAAATCATTCAAGCCCCTTTTAGTTAAACACTGTTTAGCTATAAATATTTGTGTTTGACAGTGTAGAGTTGGATCTCATGTTGTTCATAAAGTTTATATTATCAGTTCCCTGTGTTTTTTTTTAATATTCATTTGTACAGAGAGATACTTCGCATCGTCTCCTGACAGAGAACAGAACCGCAATGATTTTTTTATAAGTGTCTGGAAGGGAAGTGCTTGTTTTAACTGACTCCTTCACACTAACAAAGCAAGAACACTCCTCGTCAAAGGTCAAGTGTTTTATAAATGTCTGGTATCTACTTTTACCAGTTAGGAAGCATTATCCTTCTTAGATCACTGACTGTGCTCTTGTAAGATTTATTTCAAATATGCGACAATTTATTTACCAAAATGCAAAATAGTAGATTGCACTTCAATATCATACCATGGTTCCCACAGAACCCTAAGCATTGAATATATTTGAGACATTGGATAGTGTCATTAATTTTTACATTAACAAAATGTACCTCATAATGGACCCCAATGGCTACAAGGTAATTCATATGTTACTAGTCCATGCAGGATTTCCAAATCACAAATACTTCTTGATTCTGTGGATTATATTGGTGCAGTTCTACATGAGTTACCGTGACAGCTGTTTAAATGCAAATTATTATTATTTATTTCTTAGCAGACACCCTTATACAGGGTGACTTACAATTGTTACAAGATATCACATTATTTTTACATACAATTACATTATTTTTTACACATTATTTTTTACATACAAGTACCCATTTATACAGTTGCGTTATTACTGGAGCAATCTAGGTAAAGTACCTTGCTCAAGGGTACAGCAGCAGTGTCCCCCACCTGGGATTGAACCCACAACCCTCCGGTCAAGAGTCCAGAGCCCTAACCACTACTCCACACTGCTGAGCCTTTATGGCAGTATTTCAGGTTAAGTGTGATCAAGTTCAGAATACATGACGTGTTCAAGGAACATTTACTACAGTTAATTTCAAAACCCAGCTGGGAAGCCTATATAATAATAATAAGCACATCTCCTAAGGAAACATTTTTGCAGGTAGCTGAATTTTGTTCAGACTTGACTTTTTTATTGACTTATGCCAGTTTTTTTTTTTTTTTAATGGATGAATTGTATCTGTACTAAAACTTTTAGCAAGATTTAATGGGGCATGTTAAACGTATCTATCCTAAAAACTAGACACACCATTGCAGGATCAAGCATAAATATCAGAAACAATACTTTGTAGTTTATCCAATTATCATACCTTTTGATGTCTCCTTATTAAAAAAACAACAACAAAAAGCCAGGACCTCCGATTGGAAGGGGGCTGTTAGAAGTGTAAACTCTCTTTAGAAATCCTCTATTCATCCCATAGAAACCACTGATAATATCACTACTACAGTACTGACAATCCATTCATATTGTGCATCTATTGCAGGAATAGTGTACCCTGGTTTATCTAACTTGTGCTCAGTTTATAGTACTGGCATTTACTTTCCTAGGAAGACGTATTGAATTCCCGGGACATCTTCCTTAAAACCGGGACGATCCAGGGAAAACAGGGACAGATGGCAACCCTGTATATAATCCCCCAGAATTGTGCTGTCTTGTAGATGTCTTTGATTGTCAGACGTTATTTTAACTGATTTGTCCGAGCGAAGCACTGAGAGTGTGAGGCTAAGATGGGGTCTTCTAAAGCCCTCTTCTGGAGCAAGAACACAGGGCACATTTTCAGAGTTGAATAAAGAAATTTGAATGGTGTAAAACTACCAGCTGAATCCCTGTATCAATAATGTTATGAGTGGCACATCTTCATACCTACTCACCTCCTGTTACTGTAGAACTATGTGCAGGAAAATTGCTGTTAATGGAACTTAAAATGCATGTTGTACGTTTAAGCAACAGAACCCGAAGAAGAGGGCTTCATCGTCGGGTAAGGCCCGTCTTGTGTCGTTGAATGTCTCGAACCGAAGGCGAGGGCATTTAACATAACGAGAGGTCTCGTATCCTTCACTTGGGCTTCATCAGAGCGGTGGACGCTTCGTGGGTATTTCCGTCAAATAATAAAAAGGCTTCTGCTTACATGGAGCTGTTTTTCAGTTCAGGTACCTCGTACAGAAAAGCAAACATGGTCTGTGAACTGTTTGTAAAACATGTAAAGAATAAAACTACAGCTAACTTTTATTCTTTGGATTTGAGCGCATGTTCGTTTATTTGTGTAAGTTTCAGTATTTAAGTTACCGTTAGGTCCTAACATGTATTAGCGAAATAAATAAAATAAAAAGTTGTACGGCAGTAATTAAATAGATCTAGTTATCTGCTGTATGCGTTAATACTGATCATGTTGTTTGTTCAGTAACTTGTTCACAGTGTGTGTTCATAAAGTCAAAGCCTCCTTCTCCTGGCTCAGATGTGACGTGCCTGTGTTGTTTATGTAATATTATTATTATTATTATTATTATTATTATTATTATTATTATTATTATTATTATTATTATTATTAATTATTTCTTAGCAGGCACCCTTATCCAGGGCAACTTACAGTTGTTACAAAGTATCACATGACAAAGTATCACATTTCATAATAAGAGCAGTTATATAATATAATAAAATCAGTAGTAAGTAAGAGCAAATTCAAATGAGAGAAAATAAAAAATAGAGTGAAGGCGCTCCACGTGGAGTGCAGGATGCGCCTTATAGCCTGGAGATCGCAGGTTCAAATCCAGGCTATGTCCACGGTTCACCGCGCACCAGCGACCCCTGTGGCTGATAGGGCGCCTGCGGGTCTGCAGTGGAGCCATTCAGATCTGTGTTGTCATCCTGGATGATAGGTCTGCTGGCTTCTGTGTGGATCCGCAGTGCAAAAAATGACGGATTGGCAGGAACATGTTTCGGAGGATGTGTGTTTCAGCCTGCGTTTCTTAAGTCACCGGGGGGTTGCAGCGGTGAACCGGGATAAAAATTAGAATTGGGCATTCCAAACTGGGGAGAAAACCAGGGTAAAAAAACATTGGAGACAACTAAATGTAAAAAAAAAGAGCAAGTAGTAAGTACAATAAATGGGTACCTTTAAGAGTAATATCAAGTACAAGATACAGAAAGTATAATTATGATTGAGAGCAGTAGTAGAATACAGCAAAGTTTGGAGCAGTTCAGTGCAAGTACTGATACAGTTGGCTGCTACATAGTTCAGTATAGTCAAGAGTTGTGGGGTTTACAGATGTTGTCTGAACAGGTGTGTCTTGAGGAGGTGTCGAAAGGTGGTCAGCGACTGAGCAGTCCTGATATCCATGGGTAGGTTGTTCCACCAGTGAGGGGCAAGGGTGAAGATATGCTTAAATAAAGTTGCAGAAAGTTATCAGACTGCTTCAAGTTGTTTGATTTCAACTCGTCATTCAAACCGGAGACTAGTTGCTATTGTGGTTACAGTATTGCCGCTGACAGAAAACACGATTCTCGATTATTTATTTATTTTTGTAATTTATTTGCTGTATAGGAAGTAAGGAAGCAGAGTAGTCTACACTGACAGACAACATTCAGAGTGTACAATTTAAGAACAGAGAGTTTCTTTCAATAATCAGAAGAAAA
Organism: Acipenser ruthenus; assembly: GCF_902713425.1. NCBI lineage: Eukaryota > Metazoa > Chordata > Actinopteri > Acipenseriformes > Acipenseridae > Acipenser > Acipenser ruthenus. The sequence goes on from NC_081190.1 coordinate 10,891,289, forward strand.
GAAAATTCACGAATAATATATTTACGTATTTTGGGACGGATTGATTTGGAACAGTGATTAAACATAGCTTGAAAGATAACATTCACGGTTCTTTATCAGAGATTTAAACACTCGTATTGACCAACCAGGTTAAAGGAAATATCTGATCCATTTTCTAATTAGTAATAAAGACGTGTTAATTGATAATTTAAAGGCTATAGAAGACACTGATTGTCGTGTATTGAAAATGACTCTGTGGCCCCAGGAGCATGTACACACACACTGAGCACGTCTTGTTGAACTTCTCTGTACGGGAATATGTCAATTACCTGCTCCTGATGCATCTACAGCCTGCATTGAAGATAGATACAGTTGTATTGTTATCTTCCACTTAGTTTCCATAATCATTTCTTTATTTCATGTTCCAGTTGTCACACTGGTGTCCTCTGGTGGAAACTAAACCAACTGCAAATAGAAGTGTGATCTGAAAGGGGAATCTGCTAGAAAATACAAGTCTAGTTTAAAGGACATTGTGGCAGAGAAGTAGCCCTTCTTGTGTAAAGAGTGTGTGTGGGAATGTGAGGTTGGCAGGGATGGGGTTAATTCTGTCCCTGCCAACAATTACAGGTGTGGCCATTCTCCCATCAGGTAACTGGGTGCTAATTGGAGAATGGCTGCCTGTATAAAAGCAGGGTGAACTCCTGTGTGTGGGGAGAGGCAGTTAGGTGAGTGTAGCCTGTGTTGTGAACTGTTTTGTTCAGAGTACAGCAGGTGAATGCCCAGCCTGCTCATTAGTGTTTTGTTAACCCTTTTATTCTGGCCCTCATACCTGTTTGTTTGGTTTCTGTTTGTGTAATAAATGTGAGCTTTAGCTCTTGAACTGCAGCTGCTTCACTCTGACTCTCCTTCCTGCTAATAACATCTTGGGCCACAGCGCTGTCCTGTCACAGACATACAGCTTAAAATGATTTTTTTTTTGTAATAGCTCTCGTTGAATCTTAACTGGCTCTTTGCTTGCATCCCTGTGTTGTTTTGACATGTTTCATTGTTGTTGCCGTTGTTTTTTTTTTTGCTCTCTGGTCTTGAGAAATCACGTTTTCTTGTTCTCTTCAACTCTGTTGATTCACCTGTTTCATGGTAAAGCACAGTAGCAGCTGGAGTGCACTACATGCTGGTGTGCTGTATTGCATCCCGTTGCAATTGTGTGTGCCATTATTAAGACTTGCCATGGTATACACCATTACAAAATTCCTGCGTGTCCTAATTCCCTTTTGAGATGAGGCAGTGCAATACAAGAAATACCATTTACAGAAAGCCATGATGAGAATGTTGGGTTCATTGTTAATAAGTCATTCAGAAAGTCCCTTGTGTGATCCAGCGGTCCCATTGCCTGCATCGGTTACCTGCCTGCCAGTCCCGTTAATGAACTGTACTGTAGGGTAAGGAGTGAAGATAGCTGATAGGCAGGAGGGAGCTGGGCTCTAAAGAAGTAAATCAGAATCTATCTGCATTCTCCGGCCAGCTTCAGCAGCCGGATCAATATTTGATTAGCTTTGTGAACAGGGTTAGGGAAGTAAGAGGTGCTGTTCTCCCAGCAGGCTGCTCATGCCTGATAGAATTCCACTCATTTCTCACATACTGGAAAGCATTCTTCAGAGTTCAGGGCACAGTTTGCTATTCTACTCAAATCTCTATTTGAACAGAAGGGGCCACGTTTGCCAACACCAGATTACTGCTAGCCTCAGTAAACACTTTTTTTTGTTCTGCTGTTCCCAAGGATACTGTGCAGTCGCTATAATGATACTGTACTACTGCTAGTGGGCTTTGGTTACTGAGACGACATCAAACTAAAGCCTAGCCAGGCCCCCTGAAATGTTTTCCACAGTAAATTTGCATGATCATTGAGCAGTTTCCCATGCTTTTCCAATGGTTATACTATGAATTTACCATAGTTTGCCATGTTTTTAATATGCTTTAATGGGTTTCACCTTGATTGTGTAACAGAGACAAATATGCTCCCATTTGAAATCATTCAAAAATCCTCTTTTGATTGCTATATGCTGGTTGGCCCATTTTTATTAATTTTGTAAACTCACTCTGGGTTATACACTGGTTGGCCGATATTTCTGTATACTGCACTAAGTCAGTGTTTGAGCTGTACCACTTCGGAAATCTGGGGAGGAGTAAAAGAAAGAGCAGCAGAGCAATATACAAGCGTAAAGCTAAGGGATTTAAAACTATCAAAATAATTCTCACATACTTGTACATAAATATCCTACTAGAGGTGTATTTTTACATAGCTACAAAAAGCTCAAGGAAAATAATTAACCTTCTCAACAATTTAACATTTAATGTGGAACATTCCTGTAAGAAAAAGCCAGTTGGCAGCCATGAACTCGTCCCAGTCCCCGACGATGTGCTTGTGTTCGATGTACGCTGATGGATGCGAGAGGGCTGATGTTTTCCCTCTATCTGTTTTACTCCTCAGAATAAAGCTGCAGATAACGTGGTCACCATGCGGCTCAATTCCTTAAAAAGAAACACAACGCAGAGTACTTCTATCTATTGTACAGGAGTTACATGACTGGCTCCGAATTACACCTGTTACACTTACCCATGCGTTATTACACTGTCCTCTGCTTTTACTGAGGTGAACTTTTATAAGGGTCTTCAGAGTCACTTTTGTGACCAGTGTCCGTGGAGATTTTATAGTCATGGCCGAGTCAAGGTCCAGTGAGAAGTGATACATCTAATATTTATTCACAGATCATGTACAGTTAGATGAAATAGTAAGTCCCAAGTTTCATCAAGTGGAATGCTGGTCCAGACTATTTGCTGCAGATGAGCTGGGCGCTGGGGTTCTGCTATCTCCCTCCCTTAAGATCATTTTGGACAATGATTAATCTGACCAAAATTATTACAATTGCATTTCAAATCAATAAAAGAAGAACACAACAACATTGGTTAACTCAGAATGATATCATTTGCAACTTGAATTAAGAACCCAACAATGAATGGAGTGTACATCCAATCATATGTTGATAATGACAAACTTCAGTTACAATGGCTAGTTTGCTGGTCTGACCCACGAAATGCGGGCCACTTGGGTGGTATGGAAATTTGTGTGTTATTTGGAAGGGGGGATTTGCACAATTAACATTTTAAATGTCCATTTCCTGGAGTTCTGAGCAGTAAATGATGTTGACACTAACATCAGCTACCGGAAAGACATGTATATAAACAGGAATCTATAAAGACAGACCCGTGAGAGTCTGTCTGGGTTGTACTTGAAAGAGATCTCACACAAACTGGCCTTGCTGTTCTCTACTGGTTCAGGATTGAGTTCTTCATTTCAATGGTCCAATTTTACCCATTCTGGTATTTCACCAGAAATGTCACCCTGAGTTTGAAATCTTAACAGGACATTCTGGTTTACATTTATGGTACCAGTAGCACTAAACTCAGGTTTGATATTCTTTGATGTAAAATAAATGTTCCCTTCTTTTCTTTTTGCAACGCTGAAAGTATTCTTGAAATAGTTACACATTTTGAGCAGTGAGGGACAGTGGCACTGACTGCAGTCAGACACAGTGATGGTAGAACTGCTTCCACCAGCTGCACCTCAACTTCTCACGCATTGAAACAGACTGAGAAGCCTCTCCCTGCACTGTCACACATGTTCCTTGTCAATTGTTTCCAGCCCCACCTGGTCTTTAAAGCAGTTTAAACTCTAGTTTTTGTGTCATGGTCATTTCTTGAGACCAGCTTACACAACTGAGTTCATGGTCACCTGCCATGAGTTGTAGTTTGTGATTGGCAGGGCTTGGAATCTCTTGGAAACCTCTTCCCAGAATATACATTAATTAAGCTGTGCATCTGCATTTGTGACACTAAAGCCCATCATGCACAAGAAACCTGGTTTTGAGAAAAATACATAGATACCACCTGTGCTAAACATTATTACCTGTGTGTTACTGTAATTATTTCCACCTGGAAATCCCTATAACAAAACCACAAATTGATTCCTTAAGGAAATTATTAAGAGGCTTCCATCTGGAGTCCATTTTAAATGCAAATAGCGTGTATCTGGAACTCACCAGACGCCCACTTGACATATTCTGAATCCCCCTGGAATCCAATGACAATACGTAGAACTGAGGATTATTGTAAACATAGGACCTGGATCTCCATAACCTTTCATTAATATAAAATACAGTATTAGTGAATCTGTTGTATGGACATCGAATGCTGGGTGCAAACAGCCCTTCCAGTGTTCTAAGCCTTTGGTAATTGTTCCCTGTGACTGCAGTGAAAACATGTAACCTGATTTTGGGGCTGCTTGGTCTGATATGCATGTGGCTATCCCTAAGCTCATTATTTTTCATAATAGCAGCTTTGCAAAGTTTGAAATCAGACTTCCCACAGAAACTGTTTGTCTTCCATCACTTGTTGATTATTCTGTTATCCACTTAGAACCATTGTGTATCCTCTCTGTCTTTTAATACAAACGATGCATCTGAACTGGTGAAGTCTGTTATGTCTTGCCAATTAACAAGTAACATTAATGTGGAAGAGTAGAAACTGAAACCGATTATATTTTTGATGCACTGACCTTCTTCCAATCAGTGTAGAGATGTGCAAGCTGTAATGAGTTAGAGCTTCTTCCAATCAGAGCAGAGATGTGCAAGCTGTAATGAGTTAGAGCTTCTTCCAATCAGTGTAGAGATGTGCAAGCTGTAATGAGATAGAGCTTCTTCCAATCAGTGTAGAGATGTGCAAGCTGTAATGAGATAGAGCTTCTTCCAATCAGTGTAGAGATGTGCAAGCTGTAATGAGTTAGAGCTTCTTCCAATCAGTGTAGAGATGTGCAAGCTGTAATGAGTTAGAGCTTCTTCCAATCAGTGTAGAGATGTGCAAGCTGTAATGTGTTAGAGCTTCTTCCAATCAGTGTAGAGATGTGCAAGCTGTAATGAGTTAGAGCTTCTTCCAATCAGTGTAGAGATGTGCAAGCTGTAATGTGTTAGAGCTTCTTCCAATCAGTGTAGAGATGTGCAAGCAGTAATGAGTTAGAGCTTCTTCCAATCAGTGTAGAGATGTGCAAGCTGTAATGAGTTAGAGCCTCTTCCAATCAGTGTAGAGATGTGCAAGCTGTAATGAGTTAGAGCTTCTTCCAATCAGTGTAGAGATGTGCAAGCTGTAATGTGTTAGAGCTTCTTCCAATCAGTGTAGAGATGTGCAAGCTGTAATGAGTTAGAGCTTCTTCCAATCAGTGCAGAGATGTGCAAGCTGTAATGAGTTAGAGCTTCTTCCAATCAGTGTAGAGATGTGCAAGCTGTAATGAGTTAGAGCTTCTTCCAATCAGTGCAGAGATGTGCAAGCTGTAATGAGTTAGAGCTTCTTCCAATCAGTGTAGAGATGTGCAAGCTGTAATGAGATAGAGCTTCTTCCAATCAGTGTAGAGATGTGCAAGCTGTAATGAGTTAGAGCTTCTTCCAATCAGTGTAGAGATGTGCAAGCTGTAATGAGTTAGAGCTTCTTCCAATCAGTGTAGAGATGTGCAAGCTGTAATGAGTTAGAGCTTCTTCCAATCAGTGTAGAGATGTGCAAGCTGTAATGAGTTAGAGCTTCTTCCAATCAGTGTAGAGATGTGCAAGCTGTAATGAGTTAGAGCTTCTTCCAATCAGTGTAGAGATGTGCAAGCTGTAATGAGTTAGAGCTTCTTCCAATCAGTGTAGAGATGTGCAAGCTGTAATGAGTTAGAGCTTCTTCCAATCAGTGTAGAGATGTGCAAGCAGTAATGAGTTAGAGCTTCTTCCAATCAGTGTAGAGATGTGCAAGCTGTAATGAGTTAGAGCTTCTTCCAATCAGTGTAGAGATGTGCAAGCTGTAATGAGTTAGAGCTTCTTCCAATCAGTGTAGAGATGTGCAAGCTGTAATGAGTTAGAGCTTCTTCCAATCAGTGTAGAGATATGCAAGCTGTAATGAGATAGAGCTTCTTCCAATCAGTGTAGAGATGTGCAAGCTGTAATGAGTTAGAGCTTCTTCCAATCAGTGTAGAGATGTGCAAGCTGTAATGAGATAGAGCTTCTTCCAATCAGTGTAGAGATGTGCAAGCTGTAATGAGTTAGAGCTTCTTCCAATCAGTGTAGAGATATGCAAGCTGTAATGAGTTAGAGCTTCTTCCAATCAGTGTAGAGATGTGCAAGCTGTAATGAGTTAGAGCTTCTTCCAATCAGTGTAGAGATGTGCAAGCTGTAATGAGTTAGAGCTTCTTCCAATCAGTGCAGAGATGTGCAAGCTGTAATGAGTTAGAGCTTCTTCCAATCAGTGTAGAGATGTGCAAGCTGTAATGAGTTAGAGCTTCTTCCAATCAGTGTAGAGATGTGCAAGCTGTAATGAGTTAGAGCTTCTTCCAATCAGTGTAGAGATGTGCAAGCAGTAATGAGTTAGAGCTTCTTCCAATCAGTGCAGAGATGTGCAAGCTGTAATGAGTTAGAGCTTCTTCCAATCAGTGTAGAGATGTGCAAGCAGTAATGAGTTAGAGCTTCTTCCAATCAGTGCAGAGATGTGCAAGCTGTAATGAGTTAGAGCTTCTTCCAATCAGTGTAGAGATGTGCAAGCTGTAATGAGTTAGAGCTTCTTCCAATCAGTGTAGAGATGTGCAAGCAGTAATGAGTTAGAGCCTCTTCCAATCAGTGCAGAGATGTGCAAGCTGTAATGAGTTAGAGCTTCTTCCAATCAGTGTAGAGATGTGCAAGCTGTAATGAGTTAGAGCTTCTTCCAATCAGTGTAGAGATGTGCAAGCTGTAATGAGTTAGAGCTTCTTCCAATCAGTGTAGAGATGTGCAAGCTGTAATGAGTTAGAGCTTCTTCCAATCAGTGTAGAGATGTGCAAGCTGTAATGAGTTAGAGCTTCTTCCAATCAGTGTAGAGATGTGCAAGCTGTAATGAGTTAGAGCTTCTTCCAATCAGTGCAGAGATGTGCAAGCTGTAATGAGTTAGAGCTTCTTCCAATCAGTGTAGAGATGTGCAAGCTGTAATGAGTTAGAGCTTCTTCCAATCAGTGTAGAGATGTGCAAGCTGTAATAACGAGATCACCACTGGCAACGCCAATAACAACATTCAAAGAGGAGGTTAAATGTCTAAGAGACACAAATGGCAAAATCATAGACGAAGAAAAAAAAATAGCAAATATATTAATGATTACTTTTCATAGGTTTTTACAAAGGAGGACACAGACAACATGCCCCACATGTCGACCTGTTCCTATCCAGTTTTAAATAACTTTAGCATAATAGAGGCAGAAGTGTTAAAGGGACTAGGAGCTCTTAAAATAAACAAATCCCCTGGGCCAGATGAGATCCTCCCAGTAGTACTCAAAAAAATGAAAGAAGTTATTTACAAACCGCTAACCAAGATCATGCAACAGTCTTTTGACACAGGGGTTGTACCGACAGACTGGAAAATAGCAAACGTAATACCAATCCACAAAAAGGGAGACAAAACCGAACCAGGTAACTACAGACCAATAAGCCTGACTTCTATTATATGTAAACTTATGGAAACTATAATAAGATCTAAAATGGAAACTTACCTATATGGTAACATATCCTGGGAGACAGTCAGCATGGTTTTAGGAAAGGGAGTTCGTGTCTAACTAACCTGCTTGACTTTTCTGAGGATGCAACATTGAAAATGGATAACTGCAAAGCATATGACTTGGTTTATTTAGATTTCCAGCTGACAAAGTCCTGCATAAAAGATTAATTCTAAAACTGAACGCAGTAGGGATTCAAGGAAATGCATGCACATGGATTAGGGAGTGGTTAACATGTAGAAAACAGAAAGTACTGATTAGAGGAGAAACCTCAAAATGGAGTGAGGTAACCAGTGGTGTACCACAGGAATCAGTATTAGGTCCTCTGCTATTCCTAATCTACATTAATGATTTAGATTCTGGTATAGTAAGCAGATGACACAAAAATAGGAGGAGTGGCAAACACTCTTGCAGCAGCAAAGGTCATTCAAAATGATCTAGACAGCATTCAGAATTGGGCAGACACATGGCAAATGAAATTTAATAGAGAAAAGTGTAAAGTATTGCATGCAGGCAATACAAATGTGCATTATAAATATCATATGGAAGATACTGAAATTGAAGAAGGGGACTATGAAAATGACCTAGGAGTTTATGTTGACTCAGAAATGTCTTCATCTAGACAATGTGGGGAAGCTATAAAAAAGGCCAACAAGATGTTTGGATATATTGTGAGAAGTGTTGAATTTAAATCAAGGGAAGTAATGTTAAAACTCTACAATGCATTAGTAAGACCTCACCTAGAATATTGTGTTCAGTTCTGGTCACCTCGTTACAAAAAGGATATTGCTGCTCTAAAAAGAGTGCAAAGAAGAGCAACCAGAATTATCCCGGGTTTAAAAGGCATGTCGTATGCAGACAGGCTAAAAGAATTGAATCTATTCAGTCTTGAACAAAGAAGACTACGCGGCGATCTGATTCAAACATTCAAAATCCTAAAAGGTATAGACAATGTCGACCCTTGGGACTTTTTTGACCTGAAAAAAGAAACAAGGACCAGGGGTAACAGATGGAGATTAGATAAAGGGGCATTCAGAACAGAATATAGGAGGCACTTTTTTACACAGAAAATTGTGAGGGTCTGGAACCAACTCCCCAGTAATGTTGTTGAAGCTGACACCCTGGGATCCTTCAAGAAGCTGCTTGATGAGATTCTGGGATCAATAAGCTACTAACAACCAAACGAGCAAGATGGTCTGAATGGCCTCCTCTCGTTTGTAAACTTTCTTATGTTCTTATGTATCTTAGCTGCAATTAAACATGTGGCTTCATCTGGAGTGCCTCAGGGTCACATAGAAGACACTGGCCCTCTCAGCTGGGAAGGGGGGGAGGAGGGGGGGGGGGGGTTATTAAAAACTGAGTTAGCAGGACCCCTATCCACAAAGAATCGAGACACAATGGTGTTTAGACAAAAAACTAAAATTCTAAACACCAAAATTGGAAAAACAACCCTGGAGGCCTGTTTAATTGTAATGTTATTTTATTTACTTTTTATGAAAGAACATTTTATGTTACTGCTTTTGTTGAAACTTAACAGCTTGAAATGTACTACTTTATTGTTGATTTCCAGCATCTGCTTTTGTGTGCAATTTATTTTCCGCAACATAATATTCTATTGACGAGATTTCCATGGAAAACATTTTGGGAGGTATTCTAATTAAAGTATTGTGCCCCTGATTTAAGCCTGTATATCACTTGAAAGGCTAGTAAAGCTGTCATCTCCCAGTAAGAATACACTGGGGTCCTAAACCAATATAACTGAATACAAGAAGTGATCTAAAATAAATGGTCCAAGTCATTTTGTATTAATCACATGCAGTAACACGCTTCCCATCTCACATCCCAGCTCAATGCATTAACTGGTGGGATGCGATCATTTGAGCTTGTTTGAGCTTATTGTAAACATATTAATTGTCAATAGGATAACACAGGGTCCAGCTGCTTGTGGAGCCCTGGAAACGCTGCACAACTCTGACGCAAGTTAAATTAACATTGTCTGTGCTTCCACTTCAAGTTGTACCTCTTTCTCATTCTCAGAACAGATGGCAGACTGCATGCAAATAATGTGTGTTTTCATAACCCACCTACTATAATTGCAACAGGATTCAGAGTCATACGGGTGCCATTAAAGACATGAATCTAATATTTTGGAAGTGCCATTTACAAAAGGAATCTAGAAATCAGTGGCATGGAGGTTACATGCAAATATATAGCTACAAATGCCATCCTCCTTTACTTACGCAACTGACCAGTGAATGACACCAAGATAAACATTTCCTCTGAAAGGGTACCTTAAAAGAAAAACAATATTAAAGCAGAAAAAAAACAATAATGTTTTCTATGGACTGCGTTGATGACTGACATGCTTTGATACCAAGGACAGTACTGAGGTACCACTGCTAGAGTGAAGCACTAATGGGCTACCTTACAAGAAAGCAAGCAAGCTGAGAGATATCTTTAACCCAGTATGGTTCCAGACATTCCAATCTACTCACTACAGTCTCTGTTTGCAGTCAAGGGGGTTTCTTTTAAAGTTGCCTGTTTGATATTTACTGTACATTGCGAATGGAAATGAGTAAGAGTTATGGAATTCTTTCATTGGTAATAACTTCTTTAAACAAACAGTTTTCTATTGTACAGTACTTCTCCCTTGCAAGGTGAAGTAATGTGTGTTGCTTTTTTCTCCAGCACACAATGGAGATATTGTGTGGGGCGTGCTTCTTACATCATGCTTCTTTATCCTTGTTGATGGGCAGGGAAACCCCCACTTACCAAAGTGTGTGTTTCGTGATTCTAAAGGGCTTGTGGGGTTTGATGTTTCTTCCTCTTTGTAATGGAAGGTGATTTGTAAAAGCCTACAGATTTGATCTTGACTAAAAGAACAGTGTTCAATGCAATACAATGCAGTGCAATCCAATGCAATTGCAAGTTCAGGAATTAAAGGAGAAACACATCAAGTACAGACTGCCAGTTTCTTTGTCACACACAGCATAGCATGACAGCGAGGGGAAGTTAAATTAGAGGCATCTACCAGCTTTTGTTCTGCTGGGTTTTGGAATCCAGCTTTATATACTGTACCTCATACTGAAATGAGTCAGGAAGATGGATACTTTGCCCACAAGAGACATCCAAAAATGAAATATTTACTATGGAAGATATACAGCAGAATCAACTATGATTTATCTGTTCAGCAGTCAGGACCTATACATCTCTCATTGACTTCCTCCATAACTATAGCATGCTCAATTGTGAAATAGTATGTACAGTAGTAGTATTAAAAAATAAGCTTGTCAAATTCCAACGTCTTTCTTAATGCTTTCTATGTAGTCTTAGTAACTATCTTCAAGCCCTAGATAACTGTACAGCTGAATGAAAGAAACACATGTTAGTTTCAGTGAGCCGAGCAATGAACATGGCAGAATTCTCCAATGGCAATCCACTGGAAAACCAGGTAAGGAAAATGACTTCTGCTCACTCTGACGTGGCAGGAAATGAATCCTAGTCTTAAGGAAATGCACCGATAACGATGGAGACCCTGCTGCACCAAGCAGCCTGCTTGTGTACAGCACATTATCCGCTGCTCATCTTAATGGTTACTGGTCATCGTTCACAGGCTTTGTGGACTCAAACCAAAGTCCTTGAAATAAATAAAAGAGTAGGTGAAAGAGCTACAGTGCCACCCACTCTGCTTTACCACAACACTCATTAATTGCTATAAAACTGTCACACAGACATTCTAGGCTGATAAATCTCTCTTGGATAATATGTGTTTTTTGGCGCTGGAAAGCAGATACTTTTATTGCATCCAGAGTTGACCCAGTCTGCAAAATAATGTCACCCTTTGTGCTCATGTCAAAGGGAGGTCTTCTGACTCAGAATGGATTGTTTCAGTGTATTTCACATAAACTAAACACACTGTTTTTTTTTTTATATGAATTGTGGCAAAACTCTCAAAATAGTTAAGGACCAATGGGACATCTCAGCGTTCATAATACTATCCAAAAAACACTCCTTGTTTTTATTTTTTTCTCTGGAAGTTAAAAATAACATAAGGCAATGTTAAAAAAAAAAAAAAAAAAAAAAAACACATGCATTCCTCACAAATCTGTTTCTGAAGAGCCAATCTCCAGATGTGTGTTTATATCCTGTAAACCTCTCTTAATGGAAATGGGCTGTATTTGTGTGTGTGTGTGTGTGTGTGTGTGTGTGTGTGTGTGTGTGTGTGTTTCTCTAGAAACTAAAAATTAGAATGATACATTTCAGCAATGAAGGGCAAACAGTAAAGCAGTGGGATTGCGGGTACTCAGTACATTGCGTAATCAGCAGGCAGTCACGTTATACAGACCATGTGTTACTCGCAAAGAAGAAAGCCACACATATAAAAGAAAGCTTACAGTGGTTTTTTCAAGGGGGACTGGGGGATGTATACAGTAGGGTCCTAATTGCATTGTGGCTGTTTGTGTTGTTTAAATGTACTGCAATTCTATGATTACGTGTATCAATTAGTCCTATTTAGTGGTTTCAATTACTTAAACTACTTACAAAAGGAATTCAAATGTATTGTTCAGTATCCTGAAACAATAACCTTGTCATATAATGTACATGGGAGAAATAAAATATCTGCATTGTAATTACTGGGATCCTGAGATAATTATTATGTCCCTGTCCACAATGAAGCTCAGTACCTGGACCCGAACTGATACATTACTCAGAGTCATTTTACCTGTGGTCTTCACCTTGCAATTTTCAGTAACACTTTACATTAAGTGACTCTAATTACTGTGTATTTACATAGTAGTTACTTTGTAAATACATGTGTACTTACACATAATAACAATGTTATTAGGCATAGTTACAATGTACTTAGAGCTATTCTAAATATTGTGTGTGTGTGTGTGTGTATATATATATATATATATATATATATATATATAATGTTATAATGTTATGTATATTATCATTCCTGCCTGTTTTGACTTTCAAACATAATTTTAATTATTTAGTAATTATTATTTATTCAGTAATTTGTTCCAGACTGTGAGGGTGAGATAAGGGAATAGGAGCAACAGTTTCATTCTTAACAAAAGCACTCCTCCCCATCAATATAAGTGCAGTCTACATTGGTACAGCAGCACAATAAAACTGTATGACATCTCAAAGCACTCAGTGAAATACTCTGTTAGCCACATTGCAGAGAAATACATGCAAATCATTGTGCGTGAGTTAACGCTTCCAACAATGCCCACTGCATTGTAGTACAGTAGTGAAAACAAGACATTTACTGCAGCCACAGCTCCCTATCTCCCTGGCTCTTAATGTCTTATAATGACCAATGAACTTTTCTTCCCTGTGTATGGGGTTGCTGACCCGTAGTGTTGTTGGATATTTAACATCCACAAAATAGAAATGCTCCCTCTATTACACAGTGATAAAAAATATAAAAATACATGAAATATAAATTAGTATTCAGAAACAATTTCAAAAGCTGAAATGATTTAGCAGTAAACTGAGGAAGATATTTTTTTACACTACATTATTACAGTTCTCTCACTGAATGCTTTGAACTTCTAAGCATCAATGAAATCAAAGGTGCTGCAAAAGAGGGTCCCACACTAGGTAGACAGCAGCTCCCCAGCCTGCCCTTTCCAGTGTCAAATAAAGGGCCCAGAAGGCACTGAGGCAGAGAGCAGGCCTGTCATTAGCTGCTGCCTGGGGTTTGGTGCCCATTAGGAAGGAGGCTCTGAAAGGTGAGATGAGAGGAAAGTAATGGAAGAAACCTTTCTATAGATCTCAGGACTGATTGTTTTCTACTCCCCAGAGGGAAGCTTCAGTGACTTCTGAACCCAGCAACAATGAGGGGGGAAACCTGAGTAAGAAAGAGGATTCTAACAAAGCACAGTTAATCTGAACACGCCACAAATTCATTCATTTTATAAATTCAACAACCAGCTTTTTAAATCTGGCATTTTATTATTTTTATTCTAATTATTGTTTTTCACAGCTTACAACTCCTTGTACCTAAAATGTCTCTTGACGTCATTGGACTTGATATGACTTGCTTTATTATTATGTGTTTTTATTTTCATATTCAAAGTTATTTATTCTAGAGAGTGCAAATAAGATACCAGAAGCCCATGTTATGAGTCCTGCAGCAGCAACATACTGGTACTCTGCAAGCTGACTGCCAAGTCGAAGATCATATGCTGTCAAGTTTTAATGTCAAGTGGGGAAGCAAAATCACAGCCTCACAAAGTAGCTCCTAAAGGTTCTGTTTATTTTCATATGCAACCACAGTGAAGGCTGCAGCTGCAGGGCTAGTACTAGATTAAAATCTTCTGTTTGAATTATGTTGTCGACTGGAACACCCCCCCCCCCACACACACACACACAAAACAGGGTGTTTGTTTTAAACCTGGGACACAGAATACTTTATTACATATATAAATCATACTGTCATTGTATCCAGGATAAAAAAAAGCGTTCAGGGGCTCCTGACATCTTCATTGCTCGAGCCTGTGCTGTCCAATTCAATACACATTCTGTAAAGAATGTCCGCAAAGCCCTTTACACAAAGACTTCAGACACAAAGACTGGCAAGAGTCAACAAGAAATGGCAAGGTTGAACTTCTGTACATAGCAGCGCAAACTCAGCAGAAGGGATTGTCTTTCCTCAAACAAATGTATAAATGCTGGCCACCTCTGATGGCTGGCCAAACAATCCCAGATTGGGTTCTTAAGTGTCTGTCGTTAAGTATGAGAGTGAAGCCTTTCTCATCCAGATCAGTAACTTTGTTGGACCTTTCTTCTAGTGTATATTTACTGATATGTCATAAGGCAGCAAACACTTATTCCTGCCATTGGTTTCTTGCTGCTCAAATAAAACTGCATTGTTTTTGCTTCGTTAACAGGTCCTAGGATAAAACAAAGTACTGCATGGTTCAAACTAAAGAATGCTATTAAACATTTGAACTAAATCTTCTTCTTCTTCTTCTTCTTCTTCTTCTTCTTCTTCTTCTTCTTCTTCTTCTTCTTCTTAATTAGTCATTTAGCAGACGTGACTATATATATATATATATACTGTACATATATAAATATATAGGCAATTTCACTTAGAATTACTGTTCGTTTTATTTCGTACTGCACATCACAAACAAAAATATAGAAAACAATTAAAAACAAAGCATTAACATCGTACTGTTATACCATATACACACGCATTGCACAGTAACACAAAGCAAATTAAATATCTTCCCTATTTAAGAAAGGAGAGGAAGACTCATAAAATTTGTTGGAGACAAGCTGATGAGAAACAATTACCGTCTGCAGAACGAATCAAAATGGTGTGGTTTTTTATGCGAAAAATTTGAAAAAGCCAGTCAACAAAGTTAAAAACAATATTTACGGGGTGGCGCATCCAGTAAAAGCGTTCCGCTTGGCGTGCAGGATGCGCCCTATAGCCTGGGGATCGCTGGCTCGAGTCCAAGTTATGCCATTGCCAGTCGTGGCCAGGAGTTCCCAGGGGGCGGCACACATTTGGCCGAGCGCCGCCCGGGTGGGGAGGGTTCAGGTTGGCAGAGTAATCCTCGGTTCACCGCGCACTAGTGACTCCTGTGGCTGATAGGGCGCCTGCGGGTCTGCTGTAGAAGCCTAAGGCCTAGAAGATGACTCATTCTTTATAAAAGGTTTTCCTGATAGTCTATCTCTTAGTATACCCGGCAGTCTCTCTCTTAGTATACCCAGCAGTCTCTCTCTTAGTATACCCGGCAGCCTCTCTTAGTATACCCGGCAGTCTCTCTCCTAGTATACCCGGCAGTCTCTCTTTTAGTATACCCAGCAGCCTCTCTTAGTATACCCGGCAGCCTCTCTTAGTATACCCGGCAGTCTCTCTCCTAGTATACCCGGCAGTCTCTCTTTTAGTATACCCGGCAGCCTCTCTTAGTATACCCGGCAGTCTCTCTCCTAGTATACCCGGCAGCCTCTCTTAGTATACCCGGCAGCCTCTCTTAGTATACCCGGCAGTCTCTCTCTTAGTATACCCAGCAGTCTCTCTCTTAGTATACCCGGCAGCCTCTCTTAGTATACCCGGCAGTCTCTCTCCTAGTATACCCGGCAGTCTCTCTTTTAGTATACCCAGCAGCCTCTCTTAGTATACCCGGCAGCCTCTCTTAGTATACCCGGCAGTCTCTCTCCTAGTATACCCGGCAGTCTCTCTTTTAGTATACCCGGCAGCCTCTCTCAGTATACCCGGCAGTCTCTCTCCTAGTATACCCGGCAGCCTCTCTTAGTATACCCGGCAGCCTCTCTTTTAGTATACCCGGCAGCCTCTCTTTTAGTATACCCGGCAGCCTCTCTTTTAGTATACCCGGCAGCCTCTCTTAGTATACCCGGCAGCCTCTCTTAGTATACCCGGCAGCCTCTCTCTTAGTATACCCGGCAGTCTCTCTCCTAGTATACCCAGCAGCCTCTCTTAGTATACCTGGCAGCCTCTCTTAGTATACCCGGCAGTCTCTCTCCTAGTATACCCGGCAGTCTCTCTTTTAATATACCCGACAGCCTCTTTTAGTATACCCGGCAGCCTCTCTTAGTATACCCGGCAGTCTCTCTCCTAGTATACCCGGCAGTCTCTCTCCTAGTATACCCGGCAGTCTCTCTCCTAGTATACCCGGCAGCCTCTCTTTTAGTATACCCGGCAGCCTCTCTTTTAGTATACCCAGCAGCCTCTCTTAGTATACCCGGCAGCCTCTCTTAGTATACCCGGCAGCCTCTCTTAGTATACCCGGCAGTCTCTCTCCTAGTATACCCAGCAGTCTCTCTTTTAGTATACCCGGCAGCCTCTCTTAGTATACCCGGCAGCCTCTCTTAGCATACCCGGCAGTCTCTCTCCTAGTATACCCGGCAGCCTCTCTTAGTATACCCGGCAGCCTCTCTTAGTATACCCGGCAGTCTCTCTCCTAGTATACCCGGCAGTCTCTCTTTTAGTATACCCGGCAGCCTCCCTTAGTATACCCGGCAGCCTCTCTCCTAGTATACCCGGCAGCCTCTCTTAGTATACCCGGCAGTCTCTCTCCTAGTATACCCGGCAGTCTCTCTCCTAGTATACCCGGCAGCCTCTCTTTTAGTATACTCGGCAGCCTTTCTTAGTATACCCGGCAGCCTCTCTTTTAGTATACCCGGCAGCCTCTCTTAGTATACCCGGCAGCCTCTCTTAGTATACCCAGCAGCCTCTCTCTTAGTATACCCGGCAGTCTCTCTCCTAGTATACCCGGCAGCCTCTCTTAGTATACCCGGCAGCCTCTCTTAGTATACCCGGCAGTCTCTCTCCTAGTATACCCGGCAGTCTCTCTTTTAATATACCCGACAGCCTCTTTTAGTATACCCGGCAGCCTCTCTTAGTATACCCGGCAGTCTCTCTCCTAGTATACCCGGCAGTCTCTCTTTTAGTATACCCGGCAGCCTCTCTTAGTATACCCGGCAGCCTCTCTTAGTATACCCGGCAGTCTCTCTCCTAGTATACCCGGCAGTCTCTCTTTTAGTATACCCGGCAGCCTCCCTTAGTATACCCGGCAGCCTCTCTCCTAGTATACCCGGCAGCCTCTCTTAGTATACCCGGCAGTCTCTCTCCTAGTATACCCGGCAGTCTCTCTCCTAGTATACCCGGCAGCCTCTCTTTTAGTATACTCGGCAGCCTTTCTTAGTATACCCGGCAGCCTCTCTTTTAGTATACCCGGCAGCCTCTCTTAGTATACCCGGCAGCCTCTCTTAGTATACCCAGCAGCCTCTCTCTTAGTATACCCGGCAGTCTCTCTCCTAGTATACCCGGCAGCCTCTCTTAGTATACCCGGCAGCCTCTCTTAGTATACCCGGCAGTCTCTCTCCTAGTATACCCGGCAGTCTCTCTTTTAATATACCCGACAGCCTCTTTTAGTATACCCGGCAGCCTCTCTTAGTATACCCGGCAGTCTCTCTCCTAGTATACCCGGCAGTCTCTCTTTTAGTATACCCGGCAGCCTCTCTTAGTATACCCGGCAGCATCTCTTAGTATACCCGGCAGTCTCTCTCCTAGTATACCCGGCAGCCTCTCTTAGAATACCCGGCAGCCTCTCTTAGTATACCCGGCAGTCTCTCTCCTAGTATACCCGGCAGTCTCTCTTTTAGTATACCCGGCAGCCTCTCTTAGTATACCCGGCAGCCTCTCTCCTAGTATACCCGGCAGTCTCTCTCCTAGTATACCCGGCAGTCTCTCTCCTAGTATACCCGGCAGCCTCTCTTTTAGTATACCCGGCAGCCTCTCTTTTAGTATACCCGGCAGCCTCTCTTAGTATACCCGGCAGCCTCTCTTAGTATACCCGGCAGCCTCTCTCTTAGTATACCCGGCAGTCTCTCTCCTAGTATACCCAGCAGCCTCTCTTAGTATACCCGGCAGCCTCTCTTAGTATACCCGGCAGTCTCTCTCCAAGTATACCCGGCAGTCTCTCTTTTAATATACCCGACAGCCTCTTTTAGTATAACCGGCAGCCTCTCTTAGTATACCCGGCAGTCTCTCTCCTAGTATACCCGGCAGTCTCTCTCCTAGTATACCCAGCAGTCTCTCTTTTAGTATACCCGGCAGCCTCTCTCTTAGTATACCCGGCAGCCTCTCTTAGTATACCCGGCAGCCTCTCTTAGTATACCCGGCAGCCTCTCTCTTAGTATACCCGGCAGTCTCTCTCTTAGTATACCCGGCAGTTGAATTGGGATATGTAAACTCACAAGAGCCTTTCCTTAAGCAAGAGATTATTTTTCTTGGCTTCAAATTCACCTCATACAACAAGCCTGATGAAGCCTTCCCAGCCATGATGGTCAGCACACCCCTGCAGCGTGACAGTGTTTATTTAATCGAGTCTACATTTGAGAATGTGGTCTGTGGGGAAGTACAGAAACAGTCAAATTAGTTTGTTTGTTGGTTTGAAACTGTGTAAAATAAATGTATTACAAAGAGCCTTTACTTCTGATTAACCAAAACCCGGATTTCCAGTAAGTTTCTGACTAGAACATTTTACATGTCCAAAACAGGCTCAGTAAGAATAAAAAGATCTCAGCTAAAGATCTAAAAAGAGAGAAAAAGTTATATATATATATATATATATATATACATATATATATATATATATATATATATATATATATATATATATATACATATATATATATATATATATATATATATATATATATATATATATATATATATATATATATATATATATATATATATATATAGTTTTATATATATACAGGAAGATGTGATATAAAAGTTAAACAGGACACAATTGGGACAAACTGCGCCCCCACTTTTAATATGTGATTTGCTCAGTTTTATAAAGAGCAATGGCATTACAACATTTAGAACAGCTGTGATGATACCCTACTCTAGATCAAATCATGTTAACATCAAGCATATTTTATGTGCTTCCCATAGCGGATCAAATTGTCAATCGAATAGCTAGTTCTTATTTGTCCCTCGATAAACAATACACCCAATGACTGGCAAAGAAAGAATTTATATCTTACCTCAATCCATTACGTTGCTGCTGTGTGCCAGAGTTCGCCACCTCCTCCCCAGTCTCCACCTGCTTTTTTTGGCTTTGTCTAACGGGGAGGGCAGCTATCCTGCCCCGCTGTCCATGGCTTCCCTACAATCAGCCTCTCCACTTTTACAATTTTTTTTTAAATTCCAATTGTATACAATTTTTGTTTTAGATTTTTTAATTGTTCTATTTTTACAAACTATTATATTATCTTAGTTTTTCTATTTTTATAATTTAAACCAAATTTGTGTCTCTTTTTTCAATTTTATTAAATTTTGTGTTTAATGGTTTGATCATTTTTTTGGGTGAATCCTTGTGATGAAGGGCGCTACAGAAATGTGAATCGTATTGTATTGTATTGTACTTAAAAAAAAAGATCAAATATAAATGTAATCAGCATTGCCCTTACTGATTAGTAAAGCCCTCTACCAACTTTGGAAAATGCCGGGCGCCTTGTTGTCCAATTCGAAAAGATGAATTCAATAGTGTAATACTGTATAAAAACACCTGTTCCACACAAATGTCTTGCTGTCACTTCCACTGGGTTTGAATCAGTACTAAAGGTGAAGGAAGTTATATCCCTACAGCAAATACAAAGTGTCTTTGCAAAGCAATACACCAGCTGTACTAACAGCAGAAATACCATTCCTGAGGCAGATTACCCTCCAGTGTGTGTGCTGCTTTACCAATTCAAAAGCATCCCCTCTCATCTGTGTGTGCTGCTTTACCAATTCAAAAGCATCCCCTCTCATCTGTGTGTGCGTGTGTGTGCTGCTTTACCAATTCAAAAGCATCCCCTCTCATCTGTGTGTGTGTGTGTGTGTGCTGCTTTACCAATTCAAAAGCATCTCCTCTCATCTATGTGTGTGTAGCTGTACCAATTCAAAAGCATCCCCTCTCATCAGTGTGTGTGTGTGTGTGTGTGTAGCTGTACCAATTCAAAAGCATCCCCTCTCATCAGTGTGTGTGTGTGTGTGTGCAGCTGTACCAATTCAAAAGCATCCCCTCTCATCAGTGTGTGTGTGTGTGTGTGTGTAGCTGTACCAATTCAAAAGCATCCCCTCTCATCAGTGTGTGTGTGTGTGTGCAGCTGTACCAATTCAAAAGCATCCCCTCTCATCAGTGTGTGTGTGTGTGTGTGTATCTGTACCAATTCGAAAGCATCCCTTTTCATTCTGACTCAAGCAGTATATCCTTGTCATTCGCACACATTTACAGTACTACGCTTCCCCATGATTTATAATAAAGACATGATATAAGATATACACAAATATAGGCTACCAGTATGCTTTCATAAGATTTATTTTTTCCTGATTAGTTTCTATTTGCACTGAGTCAGTCCTATTTAAAATGTCAAATTATATTTAGTAAAGCATCTGAAAACTATAGTATAGTAAGTTACAGCTTAAAAGAGAAAATACTTCAGCTGACCACCAGAAAAGTATAAAGCAGAATGGCTTAATCTGGTCATCCAAGGGAATGCCTTAAATAAAAATGGGTATTTTCAACATAATGAAACAACTGAGTTGGACAATGTATAGTTTTGGTATGTTATAATATTGCATTTAAACTCAATGGTGAAAAGTATCCTGTCTTCTTCACTAGTTGAGTTTAGAAACACTGAGAAGAGCCATTTCCGTTGTGTTACCCACACTCACAAACTGTCTGAGCCCATTTAGTACCAATTTGCTGAGAGTTACTCTACAGTACTGAAATGATGATAGAATTTACTTTTTCACTTGTGAATAGCTCAGATCTCAAAGCTGTCAAAAAAAAATCACTCTGGAAATCTGGTAACCTTACAGGTGTATAATATTTAAATTTAGAAAAGGCTTTTCAAAACATAACCTGATAATTTCAGTCCTCCTCATGAGCCTTGCAATTGATCTGTCTGTTTAAAACACTTCATCCCATTCAATTGAATGCACATTATTTATATTGTTAATAGACAAGAAAATTCTCCACAAACTGAAATAAATAACTTAAATAAAAATATAACTTAAAATAAAAATGGTTTCAGTCATGCGTGTAATATAAGATTATAGCAAACATCATCAAAAATGTGAGCTGACAAACATTGTACACGTTTCAATTCAAATACACATACAGCACATTACTTACATGTAGTTACACCATTACACTGCGACTACAATCCGTTTAGCAGGTTTTAGACATGGTTTATGGTTTTAGACATGGTTCATGGTTTTAGACATGGTTTATGGTTTTAGACATGGTTCATGGTTTTAGACATGGTTCATGGTTTTAGACATGGTTTATGGTTTTAGACATGGTTCATGGTTTTAGACATGGTTTATGGTTTTAGACATGGTTTATAGTTTTAGACATGGTTTATGGTTTTAGACATGGTTTATAGTTTTAGACATGGTTTATGGTTTTAGACATGGTTTATGGTTTTATACATGATTTATGGTTTTAGACATGGTTTATGACATGGTTTATGGTTTTATACATGGTGTATGGCTTTATACATTGTTTAGTTTTAGACATGGTTTTAGACATGGTTTATAGTTTTAGACATGATTTATGGTTTTATACATTGTTTAGTTTTAGATATGGTTTATGGTTTTAGACATGGTTTTAATATTTTTTTTGTTTGTAGTTTTATTGACCAATAGACAGTTACCATTAAAAATGTAAACTTTTTCGTTCAATACATTTTTTATAAAATGCTACCCACACTAAATGCTTTTGTTTTATTAGATACATTGACAAAATGTATTGCATAAATTAAATATCAATTAGTCCAGAGAATAAATATTTTGCATAGTGTATTATTATAACAAATAGTATTTTGTATGTTCAGTGCTACCATCACATATTCCCATTTTGACAAAGGTGACATTGTGAATAATTCTCAAATATGGGAATAAAAAAAAATATATATTTTTTGCCTCCATGTGGTTTTTGTAATTTGCACCAGCCAGACGTTGAATCCAACACGCTGCCAGCCCTGCATCTACTGAGTCCTGTTTTCTATCAGCACTTGTGACAGGCGTGTCTTCCAGGCATGTCGCTGTCTTGTTAACAGCACCCACTCAGACAAGCACCTTGTCAGAACTGTATCAGCCAGCATCTGCTGAGGAAACATCGTATACCTGCAATACATGCTTTTCTTTCCAGTGAAAGCCTTTCAATTCACCCATCTAAACATGTTGTGGGATAAATGCTAGTCTCCCATGATATGACTTGTTAGTTACCAGTTACAAGCATGATTGAAATAAAAAAATATTCTAGGAGCCCAGCTGAGTTGTTTTGCACAATATATTTCTATTTCAGACACTCCAAAGGTCCCTTTTTATTGGCAAGCCTTACTTCTCAAATCTACGCCTCAGTTCATAAAGGGGTGGTTTCTTGTTGGATGCTAAAGAATTCCTTTACAATTATATTGGGCTGTAAATATTGAGGCTCAGACCGAAATAAGTGCCCAGCTGTCTGTCCCAACGACGAGCCACTATATATCACGACACGATTCAGAGCAGCGTCCTGTTGTGAATGGAATGCACCTCTCCAGCAAGGAGGACCAACGAAACAGTGAAAGCAATGTTTTAAAGGATAGGGCTTCATGTTTTATAAATATTTAACACTTGCACAGCACATATTTTGGCCTGCCCCTGACAGAGTTTGCTGTTTTTCCTGTTGAACTGCAGACAGCTCCCGCTGTTTCTTTCCTCTTCTTCCTCAACCAGTGCGGTTCAGCTAACTTGGAGGCATTCTTGGAGACGACTGAAATGAAGCAATGGTATGGTGTGAGCATTGCATGTAAAAACAAACCATAAAGGGCAAGATAACAGGACCCTGAGTCCAAACTACCTGAAATAGAATGAGGAATGTCATTCAAGAGGGAGTCTTATTTACCATTGTAAACATGGGGCTGTGCTTTTAAACACTTACAATACCTGCTGGGTACATGACATCAGTGGTGTAGGCGAGCCAGAACCACCCGTATAACAGGCAAGCTAAGACACATGACTCACATTAGGAACTTCTTCTATTACAATCTGCTTCTTTAAGAAGGTTCAAAATGCTGACGAAGACGACAGCAACAGCTCATCGACTTCGACTGTGGACACAAACACAAACGAAGCCACTGACACAACAGACACGCAAATGAAGTAAAGCATTCTGACAAGATGGAGGAGAAAGACACTTTGTGGAAATGCTTGTATAAATGAGATGGATGCATTAACCTATTATATGTGTTACTAGTAGTTCAGTATACAAATAAAATGTGAATTTGTAAATTCTTGTTCACTAACACACTGTCTTGCTGCTTCCTGCTCACATTGCCCTTCCACTGGTACAAGCCATGCTGTTGTGAAGTCCACAAGGGGATGATGTCTGCTTGGACACGTCACTGTTTTTATTGCTCTTGTCTGCTTCTCCACACACCATGCACACTGTTCTTATTAATACCTTCTTTGAATGCAGAGTAACAGCTCTCTGGGTTTCCTCAAACAAGTGTTACCAGACTGAATAATATATTATTTAAACGTTTTCAACAACCTTCAAATGACCTCAGTACAAGGCGTGCTTGGTTATTATTATTATTATTATTATTATTATTATTATTATTATTATTATTATTATTATTATTATCATCATACAAAAAAGGTCCTGTGCCTACAACCCGAGGCAGACTACCAGGGAACTGGAGCGAGAGTTACAGTGCTGTTAAGAGAACCTATAAATACTTCCAGGCAATCATGTGTTTTTAGTATCTTGGTGGGATAAAGGGATTAAACTGTGCCCAGCCCCTCCCTCCCTCCTCCCCCTCCAGTTTTGTGTTACCATATGACTCCATGTACACTAGAACAGTCTGGGACAGTTCAGGCTTTTCAGTGCATTCTGGGAAGTGTAGTCCTGCTGTGAAAGGTACCTGAGACAGGTAAAACGTACCTGAATGCATTGCGATGTGAGTTGAAAAGCCTCCTTCAGCTTTTATGAGTATAGTATTATACAACCCGAGAGTCTTACATGTTTAATAGCTGACTGCATGAATGCAATTGAATCTGCTCATTGTGTCCACTGTGTCCCTTAAAGACCATTGCCCCAAGAGAATGCCACATGAGGTCTCCAGAGACTCTTACATGACATGTTCTGCTCGTGTTTGTATCCTTGATTGACTTTACTAACAAATCTTGAACTGCCGCCTGACAATCTTGATTATTTTTTTGGAAAGAGTCTTGTTTTCAAGTCGCTACTCATTTAATACCTGTCATCAGCTGGTGTGATTGAAACGCTGGTCTCTCATCCTGTTATTGTAATTGATTGGAGTGAATTCCTGAGTTATTAATCCCCATTAAGACGTGTTTATCCTACATTTCTCGTTAACCGTGGTGATGAAAAATGTGTTTACAAAATGGACGGTAGTTCTCCTCTGGACAATCTGACTTCATTTAGATTTAAAAAGTGCACATTCAGAAGAATCTTATCAGCCATGGCTGGCATTAGAGGTTTTCATCTCCATCGACCACCACACTTTATTTGTTTTCAATCAGATCAACATTTCAGAATTTAATTTGCTTATCTTTATTAGGATAAATACAAGTTTGGAACATTCTCTTTGTTTTACACAAAAATACCTTCCACAATAAAAAAAATTAAAAAATAAAAAAAACTAAAATCACTGCTGTTAATAAATATATCTAGTTCATAAATCAACATGTATTTATACACACATCATTTCAGTTCCTGGTAAATAGCAATAAATCTCACATCGAATTGTTTCTACATTGTTTGTGCATGTCTTTCACTATTTCTTATTGGTACCCCAAAGTTTTTCTTCCCAACATTATTTCACATTCGGCCTGGCTTTCTGAGGCCCTCGAAGCTCTCTGGCAATACGCTGGTTCACTGTCTTTCACCAGACGGAAGGTGAGTCTGAGGTTGAAGAGGTGAAGTCAACTGCACGGCACAGGCTGGACTTCGTTGTGACTGGTTGTTGCTGAATGCTTGGGGATAGTACTGAGCAGGTACCTGCCTGGCTTCTACCTCGTTTCCATGAGCACGGACTGACCGCCAGTCCGAGCTGATCTGGGTTCTCACGCATTGCTCCTAAACCCGCATTGATAGACTACCTGAGCTGAGTGAAAAGACATGTTGGCGGTTCTTTCCCAGCAAGCCTTGCGGATAAGGTCATATTCATTTGTTTACAAAACCGAGAGAATAAGCACTATTGCTTTGCTTACAACAATCCTAACAACTCTTTGGAGCTTTCTGTTACGAGAGTATTAAAGCACGGAGAAACCTGCTCACCACGGAGGTGGATTACATGTTTACACCCACTCCTCACTTGATTGGTCAGTGCTGTGCACTTCCACCAATCCTGCTTTGGGAAAGGTTCAGAAAAAAAAAAACAGGGGCAGCTCGGACTGGCAGCCAATGCAGGTCGGCTGAATGAACATGGAAACGCAGTATCAGGGGCAGCAGGGTTCTCAACCTGGGCTGAGTGGTGCGTGGAAACGAGGTATTAGTCTTTTCTTCTACCCTCCCTCATGGATGCCTCTTAATTTTATTTATGTTTGTTGATTAGATTTTCCTGTCTGAATGATTGCTTTTGCTATACATTTTAATTTGGCAAACATTTGTTTTTTGTGTGGTCTTCCCCCCAAAAGCTAAACAGCCATTTAATAAGGGCCAGATGACATGATCAGGGTAAATAGGTTAAAGTTACAATAAACGTCTTTTTCCAAACTTCTTTATCTTTCTTTCATTACGCAAGGTAGGTTTTCCTTAGAAACAGCATGAAATCGTGGGGGGAAACTGTACAGCCAGCATACACTTTCCAGGTCCCTAGCCAAAAATGACAGATTGTATATATTATTTATTAAATACAATTAATGGTGTTCTATGTGCAGTCAGGTCTATAAATCTTAGGGAGTTAATGGAATGGCAGATTTTGCACGATGTAAAATAAACTGGGTTGCACTGCTATGTGAACTATGGGGCTATAAACAAATGAGCCTAAATAAAAACAACCCATATAGTGGCTTATTTGAGTAAGGGTTATCATTAATTAAATACAGAGTTTTTGTTGGCAGATTGAAAACAAAGTGATCATTTCCTCCATACTCCTCCACGGTCACACTGCAGGTGCAGATGGTATTACTTTTGGAGATTTAAAAAGAATTGCCATTTAAATGAAGAACTGCAAATGTCAACTACCAATAAATGAAAGTTCTTTAAGGTAACAAAAGGTAACAAAATAATTCCAAAGACCGTCCCTGCTGTGCACTTCCATCTGAAGCAAAAACACATTAGAAATGTGAAAAAACACCAAAAAGTGCTCAGCCATTTAAAGTGGAGATACCAAAAACACAAGCCAAGTCAAGAAACCATTGGGGCAACCTTGCCCAGCACCAAGCCAATAGGCACAACTGTAAAAGTGGTGGGGGTCAAGGTTGCCCTTGTGTTTTTGATGCAAGTTCGATCTGCTTTTATTGTGCCTTTAATATATATATTTAATTATTATTGTATTATTGTTTTATTATTAATTATCCCCTGCACCTGGCTATCATTGTAAATTAGAGCCAGGTGCAGGGTATTTAAAGAGAGCAGCCAGTCTCTTCGGGGTGGCTGTGTGAAGAGCCTGACTGTTTATCGTAGTCCTGAAAGGTACTGTGTGAAGCCTGTTTGTTTTCGTGTTTTTGTGTAAACCTGTGTGTTTTGTTTTGTTATATATATACATATATATATACAGTCACCTCCAAAATTATTAGACAGCACCTTCTTGGTTATTTTGCAGCATTTAAAAACCGCTCACAGCCTTTGTCATTTACTACTAGACTATTAAAGTATTAGACCTTGCACCAGTACTGCACGTACTGTTTTATTAGATACAGACGTGCTCAAATTTGTTGGTACCCCTCCACAAAAAATGAAGAATGCACAATTTTCTCTGAAATAACTTGAAACTGACAAAAGTAATTGGCATCCACCATTGTTTATTCCATATTTAATAGAAATCAGACTTTGCTTTTGATTTTTTATTCAACATAATATTGTAAATAAGAAAACAAATGAAAATGGCATGGACAAAAATGATGGGACCGCTAACCTAATATTTTGTTGCACAACCTTTAGAGGCAATCACTGCAATCAAACATTTTCTGTAGCTCTCAATGAGACTTCTGCACCTGTTAACAGGTAGTTTGGCCCACTCTTCCTGAGCAAACTGCTCCAGCTGTCTCAGGTTTGATGGGTGCCTTCTCCAGACTGCAAGTTTCAGCTCTTTCCATAGATGTTCGATAGGATTCAGATCAGGACTCATAGAAGGCCACTTCAGAATAGTCTAATGTTTTGTTCTTATCCATTCTTGGGTGCTTTTAGCTGTGTGTTTTGGGTCATTATCCTGTTGGAGGACCCATGACCTGCGACTGAGACAGAGCTTTCTGACACTGGGCAGTATGTTTTGCTCCAGAATGCCTTGATAGTCTTGAGATTTCATTGTGCCCTGCACAGATTCATGGCACCCTGTGCCAGGCGCAGCAAAGCAGCCCCAAAACATAACTGAGCCTCCTCCATGTTTCACTGTAGATATGGTGTTCTTTTCTTTGAAAGCTTCATTTTTTCATCTGTGAACATAGAGCTGATGTGACTTGCCAAAAAGCTCCAGTTTTGACTCATCTGTCCAAAGGACATTCTCCCAGAAGGATTGTGGCTTGTCAATATGCATTTTAGCAAATTCCAGTCTGGCTTTTTTATGTTTTTCTTTCAAAAGTGGAGTCCTCCTGGGTCTTCTTCCATGGAGCCCACTTTCGCTCAAAAAGCGACGGATGGTGCGATCAGAAACTGACGTACCTTCACCTTGGAGTTCAGCTTGTATCTCTTTGGCAGTTATCCTTGGTCCTTTTTCTACCATTCGCACTATCCTTCTGTTCAATCTGGGGTCGATTTTCCTCTTGCGGCCGCGCCCAGGGAGGTTGGCTACAGTTCCATGGACCTTAAACTTCTTAATAATATTTGCAACTGTTGTCACAGGAACATCAAGCTGCTTGGAGATGGTCTTGTAGCCTTTACCTTTACCATGCTTGTCTATTATTTTCTTTCTGATCTCCTCAGACAACTCTCTCCTTTGCTTTCTCTGGTCCATGTTCAGTGTGGTGCACACAATGATACCAAACAGCACAGTGACTACTTTTCTCCATTTAAATAGGCTGAATGACTGATTACAAGATTGGAGACATGTGTGATACTAATTAAAGAAACTAATTAGTTTTAAATATCACTATAATCCAATTATTTATTATCTTTTCTAAGGGGTACCAACAAATGTGTCCAGGCCATTTTAGAATATCTTTGTAGAATAAGCAATAATTCATCTCTTTTCACAGCTTCTTTGCTTTATTCTATGACATACCAAAGGCATGCAAGTATACATGATAAAATAGCTTTTAATTTCATCACTTTTCAGGAGGAATGAAGCATTATTTCAATGAGCTGTAAGGGTACCAACAAATTTGAGCACGTCTGTATAAGAAGCACTTACCATAACAGTGTGAATGTTGTGGGGGTAACCATGGGCATTAATAAAAACATAAATGAAGGTAGAGTTTCCAGTACAGCAGCCATGGAAAGTTACTGTTTTCTAAGCATCAGTACATTGTAAAGACTGTGCCTGCACTGTCTGCTGCAAAGCATGTACCGATTCCCAGCTCTGTGTAAAGGAGACATCTGGACTTCCCAACCTACAAGTACTTACTATCAAGTTAAAATCAAATGTGTAACAAAGTCTATAATACCCATCACAAAGTTACTGACAACTGACGTTAAAAACAAATTGCTGCAAACGCAGGTCCGTTGTGTTGCTATGGCGATGTATGCGGAAGTCAAGCCCATTATCATTTCCCCACTAATATAAATGTTTGAAACAGCTTTTCAGCAGTAACTGCATTAACCTCTTGCTTTCCATATCTGTTCAGTATTATTCAGTAAATTCATCGCTTTAATACCCAGACATTAAAGAGTGAAGAGCCCTTCCACATCATTCAAGTCTGACACTGTACATTTCAATTTGCACACAGCAGCTGTCCATAACTACCCTATGATAACCATTATTTTAACAAGCAGGCAGGCTCCTTCACAGAGTAGCACCTCACACTTAAAAAGGTAGACACAGTGGTTCTGTTAATGATAGGGGGGGATACATGAAGGACCCTCTGTAATTTCCAATGCTATTGTTTTAGAATGATTATGAAATTATTACAGAATGACAAAGCACATCACAGTTTGGGTTACGGTTGTTAATGATAGGGAATACATGAAGTACCCTCTGTAATTTCCAATACTATTCTTTTAGAACGGTTATGAAATTATTACAGAATGACAAAGGACATCACAGCTTTGAGCAGTATATCCAGCAACAGTACACAAAAACACATGGAGTTGGTTCAGGTGAACTGGAGATTGTACCACCTGGGGCCAGGAATAATTTACAGCTGTGTGATAGTAATGTGGTGAGCCCAGGATTACATTCACACCTACGAATTCAAAGTCAGCCGCTCCACTGCTAAGCCCAAAAAGCCCATACTTGCTGAATCAGTAGATCACATTCAACCTCCTGCTATGTGCTGCAGTATAGGAATATTTTAAAGGGATACTTTGCTTAAATCCTTTCACGTTTGCATTGTCAAAGCAGCATTTATCTTCACTTTATACTACAATGTTCTTCCTCAGTGAATTTCTACTCCATTCTTCCACAATTTACGCTTCTAGGAGTGCTAAGCACAGCACTTCAGCACTTGCAGCATAATCACTGGTCCCCCTTTTTCTGTTGGCTCTTTGCTTGTGTTTTACACTTCTATTAGAAATATGCAGAGAAGTTGTTGCTGCTTCCTGGTACCTAATTGTTAATCATGCGTTGTGTTTAAACTCTCGCCAATCGTTGATCTGCAATCAGACCATGTGATCTGCAGAAAAGGTACCATATAGTTGCATTACAAGTATTTGCATACCCTGAATTATTGTGACAAAATAAATAAATAAAAAACACTACTGAAGAACTAAAAGATTCTCCTTTTATTCAAAAAGTGAATACTTAATAATGGGTTTAAAGAAATAAGGCGTAAGAAAATAGGTTTTAATGATTTTGTTAGCACTGGTCTAAGTCCCTTATACGATCTCGGAACGTGATTTGTGATCCTCTCAAGGATTCTTACCTTACACTGACCTCTAATGGTAACTAAGATTTGTGCAAAAAACAACAGACCAAATCATCTTAGAATCATCATAAAACAGTACCACAGGGGTCACATTTTCAAATGTTCACATGCCAGTGGTATTACAATGGCACAGACCAATATAATCTACTAATGCATTGCAGTACCAGGGTACCACATGAGTAAGTAATGAACACTGTACAATACATGTTCCAAACCCATTGACTTTCCACTAGGGTTCATGAAGAACATCTGGTGCATGGTCCAGTGGTGACAGTTTCTCTGATTTGGACCACTGTTGCTTGTCACAATAAATTGTCTTTGGGATTAAACCACCATGACCCGAATGAGAGCGCAATGCTTCTGCAAACCAGGTGACTGTGCAGGTGGAAACACTGGATAATGCATCCACTGGGCTAAGGGAAGCAGATTAACAGACACATACCACATCTGCTTTCCCTTGCTGGTTGCTGAATAGTTGCACACCACTCACCACTTATACAGCGGGTCCCATGAAACAACACTGCATATATTTGCATTTATTGTAGGATCTTCTCCTCTTTCTTGTTTTATCAAGCCAGGTTACAGGTACTATAATTAGTTTTTTTGTTAATGCTCATTAAAAAAGCTGGTTTCAAATGCCATATTACAATAATATATGCTTAGAAAGTGTGGGAAATTATGCAACAGAATGTTGTGCAGCCACCACTAGTGAACTGCTTCAATGCACCCATGACAACATATAAATCAGCTGAAGCTAAGAATGCTAGGTGTGAATCCTAGCTTGTAAACAGGAGAAAAAACTGTATGATTGTGTATGGATGCAGCATTCACAGAGAAGATATTATACAAATTCTCTATTACTAGCACAGATGTGCATGGACAGACTGAATATTTATCTTTGTATAGGGCAAGTATATTACAAATATAACACCAGGTTTAAATACGGCAATGTGCTCACTGAAGTTTGGGCTGCATCTTTAATTCAAGGGTGTTAAATATAAAGGAATACAGTATTTTATTTATATACACACTCACACACACACACACATTTCCACTGTTCTGCCCCAGCCCATGTCTATGTACATGCATTTGAATTTCTGTGCTAAGGTTACCATGTGTGATAAAGAAAGATAAATCTCACGATTGTAAATCCTGCACCTGAATGCTTCAGTGTCAGTTTTTTTTTTTTTTTTTTTTTTACATGGAACTGTTTACCTAGTCTGGTGCAGTTCAGATACGGTCCAGCCAATTTTACAGCCCTGTACACACAGCGAGAGCAGCATACACTGTACAGCTAGAGCCATCTGGTGGCAAGAAGGAGGGTATGTCTCGTCACATATTTCAATATTATTTAATCAACTACCCGAAGGGGCTGAACATTGTGGATGGTTTTACTGTAGTTTTACTTCCTGTATTCCCACCCTTCCCTTCCAAATACATTCATTCCATTTCTCTCAGTGAGCAATGAACAACTGGAAACCAACTGATACTGTGGCTGGTTTTTAAAACCATTATAAGCTTATCTTAAAGCTTTCCTGGGAATTAAATGGACAGACACCATGGCTATGATTCAATACAGAAAGATAATGACATTTGTCTGAACAGTAGAGCTTAATACTGTAATAATACAAACCAGAAATGTGAGTTTGTGAACAAAAAACAAAGCATCCCCAGCAGCGCAACATGAGAGGCATATGGTTTGTAAACATGAAGTAAAATGCAAATGTGAAAGAGACTATCACAGCATGTGGTTATAAACAATGTGAAAGAGACTATCACAGCACGTGGTTATAAACAATGTGAAAGAGACTATCACAGCATGTGGTTATAAACAATGTGAAAGACTGTATCACAGCATGTGGTTATAAACAATGTGAAAGAGACTATCACAGCACGTGGTTATAAACAATGTGAAAGAGACTATCACAGCATGTGGTTACAAACAATGTGAAAGAGACTATCACAGCACGTGGTTATAAACAATGTGAAAGAGACTATCCCTGCATGTGGTTATAAACAATGTGAAAGAGACTATCACAGCATGTGGTTATAAACAATGTGAAAGAGACTATCACAGCATGTGGTTACAAACAATGTGAAAGAGACTATCTCTGCACGTGGTTACAAACAATGTGAAAGAGACTATCCCAGCACGTGGTTATAAACAATGTGAAAGAGACTATCACAGCATGTGGTTACAAACAATGTGAAAGAGACTATCACAGCATGTGGTTACAAACAATGTGAAAGAGACTATCACAGCATATGGTTATAAACAATGTGAAAGAGACTATCACAGCATATGGTTATAAACAATGTGAAAGAGACTATCACAGCATGTGGTTATAAACAATGTGAAAGAGACTATCACAGCATGTGGTTATAAACAACAGGCACTGAAACAGTTAAAGTTCACAGATCTGATATGGGAGTTGAAAGAAAAACAGCAGTGAAAGGGTTCCTTTTCACTAAACAACACTGGTTATGGAAGTGAAGTTAGAAAACCAAAGAAAACAGCTGTGTGCCAAACACTAAGACAGTAACTCCTAGTGTTAGATATTTCTCATCCAGAACCCAAGAAGTAAAATGGACCCAATAATCTTAGATATTAGATAGAAATGGGCAGCTAATGGTTTATAACGGGTATTCAATCGTGGTCATGTATACTTCAAAGTGGCATTACATCATGTAGAATATGTTTAGAAGTGTCTCCACAAAGTTATTGTGTGTTTTACTGTTTCTTTTGCTATTTCATATTGCTCACTGTTTTTATACATTTATTTATATATAGTGCTTAATTTAGTTATTTTTTCTGTCAACTGGGCTTTTAAACAGGCCAAGCCTTCATTTTTCATCACAAGCAGAACATACAATCGAGATTGCCACATGTTAATAAGCAACTAATCTTTATTCAAGCTATAATGAAAAATAAAGTGTTTGCTGGACACACTATTACAATCGTTAGGACGAGTAACTGTATTTAAATTAATAGACGAGTCGCTTCGGCATTAAATGAAAAAGTAAGACTTATGGTTTAAAAGCCTGTTAGTGGTTTCACAGGAAGAACAAAAAATGTAAATTAAACCAATTTTACTATTAACGAGTTTCTCAGTTGTGATTGAGATACACAAATGGATTAACAGGTATCAATTGCATTTAAGGAGAGTAGAAAATCTGATGTAAAATACCTATTTATAGACATATATGCTGTAATTTGTAGAAAGCTATTTATTTTAAAATGCTCAGAGCCCTTGCAGGTAACGTGCTTTCCCCAAGATGTCCGACTTGCAGTTTTCTCCTGCTGTCGAGGCCGCACATCGAGGGGGGCGCATACTACCCCCCTTACACAGCGTCTACTCAAAATGTTTTTATTTTAACGTTTAAACTATATATTTGTAAAAGTTTAAACATGTATTAAACGAAATCTAGCACTCCTAATTACCATCCATTAGTGTAAGTGTGACACAAGCTCACATGGATGGACGAACAGAGCCCCTACTAATCCTCAAAGTACTTAGCTATAACATTTGAAAAGCAACTTGAACTCTGCAACTGTTTAAGGGCTGAAAACAAGGTCTAATTAAGCAAATTATCAGTTCAATTAAGGGTCTAGTTAAGTAACAAAGCTCAGTTGGAATGAAAACCAGCAGACACAGGGGGTGCCCAGGACCAGGGTTGGGAACCACTGATTTAGAGGACAGATCGCACACCTCAGTGCACTACAGTGGACATTTTCAACAGATCTTTGAAAGTGTAACAACTTGCCAGGATGTTAACAATGAAAATAAAAATTACAGGTATTTTAATTAAACAGTTGTAGCAACACGTGGGGACATATAACAATATATTTTTCGGAACCCCGCTACTCACTCTTTAAGAATGTCCCAACCAAGCCTTTGGATAAGTTTGACATGGGAGGCTTCCAACAAAAAATGAGACATGAATTCAAGCTTTAAACAGCTTTTATTGTACATTAAGAACCACTGTGCCCACCCCCCTAAACACAAGCAGTAAAAAAAAAAAAAAAGTCAAAACTACCACCTGTCTTGCTTTTCACACGTTTGGATGCACATGCATAGAAAGTTTCAAAGAATACTTAACTGCAAATATACACAATTTATTTTTAAAAAAGTCTAAGTTTTTTTATTTTTTTTAATTTGTCATTTAGAAAACATATGCCAGTGTAAAAGTTTGTGGTTAATAAGATCTACAAAAAGAAAAGCAAGCTCAATTTCTCAACAGCGTCCACTAGATTTTCTTCACTGCATCATCGATTTCAGAGATCTGATCTTTGAGCTGGTTCCACTGCTCTGGGTTTAAAGAAATTCCTGAAATAACAATGATAGATTTTTCATGAAAAAGGATAGCAAAGGCCAAAACCATTTATGCAAACAAATGTTTATTGAGTGCTCAATTTTTCAATCTTTGCCAGGTTACAAGCAGGGTGGAATCTGGGTGTGATATGCTTTTGCATGTAAAAGGTAAGTCGTTTGGGATTAGTTAGGCATGGAGAACACTTCTGCTCAGTCACCCTGTAGCTAGTAGAGAACGTAACTGACCTGCAACTGCTTTCTTCATAGAGAAGACCTATAACCTGTAACTGCTTTCTTCATAGAGAACACCTCTGATCTGTAACTGCTTTCTTCAAAGAGAACACCTCTGACCTGCAACTGCTTTCTTCATAGAGAAGATCTATGACCTGTAACTGCTTTCTTTATAGAGAACACCTCTGATCTGTAACTGCTTTCTTCATAGAGAAGACCTCTGACCTGTAACTGCTTTCTTTATAGAGAACACCTCTGATCTGTAACTGCTTTCTTCATAGAGAACACCTCTGACCTGTAACTGCTTTCTTTATAGAGAACACCTCTGACCTGTAACTGCTTTCTTCAAAGAGAACACCTCTGACCTGCAACTGCTTTCTTCATAGAGAAGATCTATGACCTGTAACTGCTTTCTTTATAGAGAACACCTCTGATCTGTAACTGCTTTCTTCATAGAGAACACCTCTGACCTGTAACTGCTTTCTTTATAGAGAACACCTCTGATCTGTAACTGCTTTCTTTATAGAGAAGACCTCTGACCTGTAACTGCTTTCTTTATAGAGAACACCTCTGATCTGTAACTGCTTTCTTCATAGAGAAGACCTCTGACCTGTAACTGCTTTCTTCATAGAGAACACCTCTGATCTGTAACTGCTTTCTTCATAGAGAACACCTCTGACCTGTAACTGCTTTCTTTATAGAGAACACCTCTGACCTGTAACTGCTTTCTTCAAAGAGAACACCTCTGACCTGTAACTGCTTTCTTTATAGAGAACACCTCTGACCTGTAACTGCTTTCTTCAAAGAGAACACCTCTGACCTGTAACTGCTTTCTTCATAGAGAACACCTCTGACCTGTAACTGCTTTCTTTATAGAGAACACCTCTGACCTGTAACTGCTTTCTTCAAAGAGAACACCTCTGACCTGTAACTGCTTTCTTTATAGAGAACACCTCTGACCTGTAACTGCTTTCTTCAAAGAGAACACCTCTGACCTGTAACTGCTTTCTTCATAGAGAACACCTCTGACCTGTAACTGCTTTCTTTATAGAGAACACCTCTGACCTGTAACTGCTTTCTTCATAGAGAACACCTCTGACTAACTGCTTTCTTTATAGAGAACACCTCTGACCTGTAACTGCTTTCTTCAAAGAGAACACCTCTGACCTGTAACTGCTTTCTTTATAGAGAACACCTCTGACCTGTAACTGCTTTCTTCAGAGAACACCTCTGACCTGTAACTGCTTTCTTCATAGAGAACACCTCTGACCTGTAACTGCTTTCTTCATAGAGAACACCTCTGACCTGTAACTGCTTTCTTCAGAGAGAACACCTCTGACCTGTAACTGCTTTCTTCATAGAGAACACCTCTGACCTGTAACTGCTTTCTTCATAGAGAACACCTCTGACTAACTGCTTTCTTCACTTTCTTCTCTTCATATTGACTATTTGTTTTGTAAAATCATGTTTGTGCTTTTGATACATCTCTGTATAGTGTATGATACTGAATAGGATCAATCTGCCCCATGTCACGTTACCTGTGGTTTTTGTGCTTGGTGGCAGGCAGGTTTCAATGATGTCTGTGATATATATTTGAATTTTATTAGACATCATAAAACATTCTCCAGCTGCAAGCCCAAGGCAGACTTTCCAAAATGTCTAACTGGTTAAGAAGTCTTTTTAAATGAGGATGAGGCAAGAGTCTTCATGAAAGCAAACATTTAAAGAAACGTTCAAAAAAGAATACACACAACAGCTGGTGTATAGGTATATTTTCATTATTCTTGGTGTATAGGTACATTTTCATTATTCTTGGTGTATAGGTATATGTTCATTATTCTTGGTGTATAGGTATATGTTCATTATTCTTGGTGCATAGGTATATGTTCATTATTCTTGGTGCATAGGTATATGTTCATTATTCTTGGTGCATAGGTATATGTTCATTATTCTTGGTGCGTAGGTATATGTTCATTATTCTTGGTGCGTAGGTATATGTTCATTATTCTTGGTGCATAGGTATATGTTCATTATTCTTGGTGCATAGGTATATGTTCATTATTCTTGGTGCATAGGTATATGTTCATTATTCTTGGTGTGTAGGTATATGTTCATTATTCTTGGTGTATAGGTACATTTTCATTATTCTTGGTGTATAGGTATATGTTCATTATTCTTGGTGTATAGGTATATGTTCATTATTCTTGGTGTATAGGTACATGTTCATTATTCTTGGTGTATAGGTACATGTTCATTATTCTTGGTGTATAGGTACATGTTCATTATTCTTGGTGTATAGGTACATGTTCATTATTCTTGGTGTATAGGTACATGTTCATTATTCTTGGTGTATAGGTACATTTTCATTATTCTTGGTGTATAGGTACATGTTCATTATTCTTGGTGTATAGGTACATGTTCATTATTCTTGGTGTATAGGTACATGTTCATTATTCTTGGTGTATAGGTACATGTTCATTATTCTTGGTGTATAGGTACATGTTCATTATTCTTGGTGTATAGGTACATGTTCATTATTCTTGGTGTATAGGTACATGTTCATTATTCTTGGTGTATAGGTACATGTTCATTATTCTTGGTGTATAGGTACATGTTCATTATTCTTGGTGTATAGGTACATGTTCATTATTCTTGGTGTATAGGTACATGTTCATTATTCTTGGTGTATAGGTACATGTTCATTATTCTTGGTGTATAGGTACATGTTCATTATTCTTGGTGTATAGGTACATGTTCATTATTCTTGGTGTATAGGTACATGTTCATTATTCTTGGTGTATAGGTACATGTTCATTATTCTTGGTGTATAGGTACATGTTCATTATTCTTGGTGTATAGGTATATGTTCATTATTCTTGGTGTATAGGTATATGTTCATTATTCTTGGTGCATAGGTATATGTTCATTATTCTTGGTGCATAGGTATATGTTCATTATTCTTGGTGTATAGGTACATGTTCATTATTCTTGGTGCATAGGTATATGTTCATTATTCTTGGTGTATAGGTACATGTTCATTATTCTTGGTGTATAGGTACATGTTCATTATTCTTGGTGCATAGGTATATGTTCATTATTCTTGGTGTATAGGTACATGTTCATTATTCTTGGTGTATAGGTACATGTTCATTATTCTTGGTGTATAGGTACATGTTCATTATTCTTGGTGTATAGGTATATGTTTATTATTCTTGTCTGAAGCATAAAGTTTGGTTATTTGTGTTCAATAGTGCACATTATAAAGGTCAATGGGCCTTTGTGTAGTAGAAAATAATTTTTCCCTTTTTAGAGGTTAGGGGTTTATTCTCCATTAACATGAACCAATAAACCTAAGAATGTTTCTGAACAGCCCTTAAAACAATCCATAAAGTAACACGAGTTAACTTGCTCAAATTAATTAGCACGAAATGATGTTCTCAATATGGCTTCAATATTTTGGTCAGTAAAGCACAACAGCATGTTATACAGGTTGCTTACTGCTGACTAAGCAAAGGAAAGCTATACACTGCAATGAAAGCATGTGTGTCAATTAAAAACTTCCCCAGAAAAACAACACGTAAAACAATCATCATTAAAAGTTCAGGTTCTTTTACCTTTTCTTCCAGGTTTCATCTCTCCTTCTTGGTCCATCCAGTATTCTCTGATGTCAATCAGGACTTTGCCTTTAAATTCCCGGACACTGACATACCTCATCTTCCCAATCTGTGTGGAGGACATTGATTAATAACAGTCTGGCATCTCTCTATCTCTATCTGTGTCTCTCTCTCTCTCTCTCATATGACACTATTACATGCCGTGCATAACCCACAAGTACAAATACCTGCACTGTTTAAACATGGCTCTGACGTGAAGGAGCACACAGGGTTACACAAATGTTTTCAGCAATCAATCAAACTTATGTACTGTAGAATACAATGGATTATGATCATTGTCTATTGAAAAAGAAAACAAATGGATTAACAGTTACAATCAATGTTTTAACACTGATATTATAACTCAATAAAGCGCCCCCCCCAGCAGCAGAAACCACTACTGTTGGGGTTAACAACAAAAAGGAAATGTGTCCAGGGGTTTACAGACTGGCAAGAACAGGACGCTGTTCATGCAGGTTCTACTCCCTGGACAATGCCAGAGAATGGGATGCTGGTAAAGGGGGTTGAAGTGCTACCTGAAACATGTTGTCATCCTTATCATTGCTGCTCTTGGAGGAAGCTCCTCCCCCAGCTCTGGAACTCTCACCACTCTTCTGTTTCTTTGATGGCTTCTCGGGGGCAGATGGCTTCTTCCTTTTTGCCTATGAAAACAATATACACAGATACAGTCAGCGCTCCAGATAAGCTGCGTACAGGGGGGTTTACGCATTGAAAACACATGAATTACGTACGGGGGAAAAACAATCGCCGTGAAAAAGTGTTCATAAGAAAACCCAAGATACTGTATTCAATCACAATAGGGAGAAATCTTGACACTAATTGGCTGAGAAGGTTTGTTTAAATCATGAACCAAGTACATCTCAGGCCAAAAGTTTTGCATCACCCTATAGAATGAACAAAATGTGCTTCATATTCGAATGAAACCTGCTGAATAATGTTAAGTTAACATACTGAATTACGTACCGCTTTGTAGTTTTCCATATATTTAACGAAAAACTGACAATTGAAAAAATGTGATGTTTCAAAATCGAACACGAAATACTGTACTACTATTATGGCTTCCGGTAGAATTTTGCAATATAATTTTGTAGTTTCCTTGATTACATTATATTAAATAAAATATCTCTCTATCTATCTATCTATCTATCTATCCATACATACATAAAGACCTGGGATAAATAGTTATAAATCTTTTGTGAAAAATAACTTATTTTAAAATAAGTAAATACAAATTGTAAATAATTAAATACACATTGCAGAAAGCAATTATTTGAATATTTAAAAACAAAATTGATTTATTTGAGGATATATATTTAAATATGTCAGCTATTTGAAATTGTTGGTGTTTACAAATAAAATACAACTATATTTGTCCCTGGTGTGAGAGAGAGAGAGAGAGAGAGAGAGAGAGAGAGAGAGAGAGAGAGAGAGAGAGAGAGAGAGAGAGAGAGAGAGATTTGTTCTGAACAAAACTATTAAAAATAACAGAGTTTAACAAAATAGCTCCTTGAATCCCCTAAATGTTGTAGCCATCACAAATGGCTCAGATTAAAGCAGCATCCACAATATAATACAGACTTTAATTTCATTTGACTTGCGGGATTCCAGAATGAAAAACAGAAATCCTACAGGCTAGTTTAGACGTCACTCGTCCACTGTTTAAATGATGTAACCGATACACCATTCACATATTTCAAGCGATTAAACCCTCCACACACTCAATACAATTTCTGAAGCGTGAAACATGGGAAAGACTGCATGAAATATCGGAGGACGTACGCCGTGAGTCCCCTACCACTTAAGGGATTAATTATGGCTCAATCCTAAAGCTGTGATGCAAAACGTGCAACCATAGCTGTACAGTAAATTGAGTATAGCTGTGGTAATATAACTCTGTTCTCTGCAATATCTTCAGTTAACAGCAATGCAAAAATATATTTTACCTTTACTTTTATGTTGAGTTCCAAATGACTGAAAAGCAATAATGAACATTTGGGTCTGTACATTACCTGTTATCTGTGGACAGTAAAAATGTCTATGGCTTTGTCACACAATATATCTTGAAATCTTCAATAACATACACACAAATGTTTGTTATTGCTTAACTAAAAGATTAATGTTCTGACTAATAAAGAACATTTCCTGACATTCATTATTTTATTTTATTGAAAATAAACAATTGAAGGGTAAATAGCTACAAATGTCATTTGACTTAGTGTTTGCCTTTTCCTTGTCATGGTGCTTACAGTTATGGAGAGGTTCTGAGTTCTGTTGCTCCAGTATTTGATTACAATGCTTTTTCTCTGTATCAGAATCCACCTAGCATTATCTGTGCCTGTGGAATCCTAGATGCCGACTGCTTTTTAGGACTTCCTGCTTCTTAGGAAATGTCATACGGCTGTGACCTTTTCAACTCTGCTGGCTCATACAATACAATTCACAATTCTGTAGCGCCTTTCAGATCCAAAGCACAACAGTAATAGTATTAACACGGTATTAGACATTGTGTAACACAACCCAGAGCTACTTAGAATGATTCGAAACACTTGAATAAAAGGAAAGCATCGGTGTAAAAGGGCCATACCTTCTTATCCACTTCACTGTCTGAATCAGAGTCAGAAGAGGAACTGGACAGAACTTCCTTTGATTTTGGCATTCTGTACGTAAAGGAAACACAAAGCTTAAATCAGCAGGTGGCTCCAGGGTCCCTCTCTCAGGAGATGATGAGATTATAGGGCTTGTCAATTTGTTTTCACTGAACCCAGTGACGGAGAGTCATTGTATAAGGAACTTGAAAAAGAATGAATTCTGAAATGTGGAACACCAATACGTGACTTTCAGACAGTGGTGTACAGGCATGGTTTATGCAAGTTATGGATATTTCATAACACCCCAACAATAAGAATATAGCCGTATCAAGGGTGTTGTATCTTGCCCTAGAATGAAAACTCAATTCTGTACTAACGGCCACCATGCGTCTTGGACACTGTATTAAAATTGTATTATAGATTTGCTCGGGTTGTAATAATTGCTAACTCACAGCAGTCACATTTGAGGCATTATTAATATTTGTTTTTATAATTGCTAACTAACAGGAGTCACATTTGAGACATTAATATATTTTTTTCAAGGGTAATGTTTACCTGAAACTATTAGAATTGTTATTTCTTTTAAATTATATTGTTATTTGCCAATTAGAAGAATTAGAAGAATTTGGTTATTTTTTTCTTAAGGCCTTTTTTCAAAGCATCGTAAACATGTCAATTGATTTTTGTATTATGTTGAAAGCTCCTTTAATTAAACAGAGTACAATGACAACATGGTCTTTTAAATGGAGCGTTTCATTTTCTATCTCGTTTAGTTTTTTGCAAACCCCAACATCCTTTGTTTTGCACGGAACCTTAATATCATTAAAGAAAGCGTTTCAAACAAACGAATAACGCCAAGATAAAAGCCTCAACACCCTGCACGCCCGTTTTTCGTTTGATTACTTCTACATTAGTAATCAATCACATTTACGTCTGGATGCGTAAGCAGCCATGCAGTACTGCTACAGTATTAAACCCGATAGTCAGTGTTGGAGCGAGCGCATCCTTTCTTTCTTTACCGTCGACTTCGGGCCTGTGCTTTTCTTTCATTGTAGCTGCCTGTACTCCTAACCGAGGGGAAGCCTCGTTTATTTATCCTAGCCGGTGTACTCAAGTAAATACTGTTGAGTTGATATAGCACAGAACAAAATGGATTACTTACCTACAGCAGTACTAGCAGGTTTGAATATTGCTGGTACTGGTCTTAATGTCAATCGGGAAGTTGCAGCTGTATGTAGTCAATCCGCAGTTGCTAACCTACTTTGCAGCTATTGGACTGCACCGTCACGCGGTCATCGTATTGGATTGTGGGAATTGGAGTTCTGTTTAACAAGGGCTGTTAAACTGGTTTCAGGAAACTTGCTAATGATAGCACACATTAATAACTGTATCCCAATCGGGGTCTATATGGAGGCTGTGTCTGTCCATCTTACTGTGTTAATCACTCTGCATGTTTAAATATACCGTATCTATAGAACCGTTTCTCCAGTTACTATGACATTTGAAAAAGAAATGATTTAGTTATTGAACGTGTCATAGTAGTTTATGTCTATCCATAAACTTACATTTCTGCATAAACATGCAGTTGATACATACAGGCCATAGTGCTAAACGTGTTCATTATCCTGACGGCTCTCATTATAAACGTACGTCCAAGGTGGGTTCGCTGACGTGCTTGCTTATTCTAAATAATGCAGAACTCATCCTGGGAGTGCTATTGCGACTGTTGTGAATTCTAACACTCTAAATAGCTTGTTTTAAAGGATGTCCTAAGCAGGTTCCATCACAGTTGGCTATACGGTTCTCCATACTGGTAAACAGACAGTCAGACAGACAGATTATAAACCCCAAGAGTATCATACACTTAATATCTTGTGCTAAAGAATGCCCTATCAAGTTTCATCCTATTTGGACAAGTGGTT
Source organism: Acipenser ruthenus (assembly GCF_902713425.1). Lineage (NCBI taxonomy): Eukaryota > Metazoa > Chordata > Actinopteri > Acipenseriformes > Acipenseridae > Acipenser > Acipenser ruthenus. Next base: position 10,934,340 of record NC_081190.1, read on the forward strand.
CTCTAGCTATATGCAGAGCTCTAAGGCATGCAACACAATGTACATGTGTAGGCTCCATTCACTGCCTACACCTGCCTACACTATAACCTGTCACTATGGGGTATGAATCTTCTGCTGGGGACCATTGTTCCCAAACTCTTCCCTGCTGTGCACGCCTGCTTGCTATTTTCATTTGAATGCATGATATCTGGTACCATACTCAGTTAAAGATATGTGTGTGTGTCCTCAGGCAGCAGTGCACTCCCTGGGTCATGTCACCTGGTGTAAGGGTCGAGGCTCGTTCCCATCACAGGAAAGGACCTAGGCGAGTGACGAGGGTGTGGTTTCAACCAAGGGACCGCTGTGATTGGCTACATTTTCTCAGATGTCGGAATCTTTTTAAACTCCTCGGCTTGTCATTAAAAGCCTGCGGTTGAGCAGAGAAAGTCACTGTTGTCTCAGAGTGGGTTACATGTTTAAAGAACAGACACCGCTGGCAGCAGCACAGCAGTCCCTCGATGGAAACCACACCCTCGTAACTCTCCTAAGTCCCTTCCTCTTATGAGAACTAGACTCAACCCAAGTGGAAGTGAAATTGTCCCCACCCCTTCAACACCTTTCCTGTCCTAAACCAACCAGCTGCTTCCCCTAAAGACTGACAAGCTTTGCAGCCAATGCCATACAGTATGTGTAACACCCCCTGATGCTGCAAGGGTAATAGTTTTGGTTCCAGTCACCCAGGTTCTTTTACTGCAAGAGAGCAGATTAGCCTGACAGGGCAAGTACCCAGGAGAGTGTATTGCACAAACCAAGTAGTTTCATAGCACTTAGAGAGCACACATGCGTGAAGTAAATATCCATAGACAGACCCAATGTTACCACAGCGGGCTAATTGCAAGTGGACATGTTTAAATGCTTTCATTTTAAACAAAAACTAGAGAAGCATTTGTTAAAAAATTATGTGCTTTACACCTCTTATAAAACTGTGCTGCAGTATTCTGCATGGTGCTTTTACCACGTTTTTATCCATTATGCATTTACCACAGCTTCCCCTGGTTCACCAGGTTTTACCATACCTCTCAGTACTTTACAATGCTTCTGCTTTACTATTCTTTCACTGTGCTTTATTACTCTGCTGTGCTTTTACTGGGACATTTCTATAAGGACCATGTGGTAGTTAGACAGGCACCAGTACTCCTTAAACAGAAAAGTTCAAATAATATGCACCCACACACACAAAAAAACAAATCCCTCTTGTTATGTTTAGAGTTTAGAGAGCTGCTTGTCCTGTTCTCATGAAGCTTGCGAAGTCTATTCTTTAGCACACATTACTGGGCACATCGAGGCTGTTGTTTGTCTGGATTCTATAGCTATGGACCAACGTTTTGTATCCCCTATTATATTATCATTGTTAATTCTTAATCTATGCTATTCTGTACACACTGTATGTCATGATCATCAATTTTTACATCATACTGATTGCTCTAATTTTGAATGTACAGCCATCAAGATGGATGTATGTTTTAGTTTGTTATTATTATTGTTATTATTATTATTATTCAGGGATGGAAAAAGGCTACCATTGCATAGCAGTCTGGTCCATTCCAGATTTTACTATGAGCTTAATTAACTTAATTAACCACCAAATACAGGCAACATGTTCAGGGGTGGCTAATTCACCTGGGATGGCAATGGGAGTCTTATTTCTGGTGTTGTTGTTGTTGTTAATAATAATAATAATAATAATAATAATAATAATAATAATAATAATAATAATAATAATAATAATAATAATAATGAATAGAGACAAACAAAATAATATATTTTCTGATAAAGTCTTTTCTGCCAGTTTTTATTATATTCACGTTCATCCATATAGATAGATACATATTGTGTTGTCTTACTGTGTAACGTCTAGGACCTTGAAAAAATAATCCGATGCAGGGTTATCGTTTTAAAATAAAACTACATTTCCCAGACAGCCCTTCGTTGCTGCGTGTATTCAGTGATCGCCATTTCCTGGTTCGACCTTCGCGTATAAATGAGAAAGGGTGAAGAGTCAGAGTTCGTCAGAGAACAGGAACCCAATGATACCCATATGCCCAGTTGTCTCCTTCACCTATGGTGGGTAAAACACAATAAAATGCAGAAAAACGATGCTCAATTCTGGTTAAAAACGCGAAATACAAGAGTTAATGCAGTAATCTCGAAGGATGCGGCGGTTGATGGGACGTTGCTTGCGTATTTGTGTGTTTATTTTGCTCTCCGTTTTGTGTGGGGGGTTTTCACGGTTACCGACAAACGCTCAACCACCATGTCTCTCTGTCTCTCCGCAGTGCCCAGCCGGCTAGGTGAAGATGCCAAAATGGCTACCAGCAACTACTTTGGCTTTACCCATGGTGGTGCTGCGCAGTACAGGTGAGACTATCTACATTCACTGCGCCATTATGGCTTCTGTGTGGAATTGAATCCAGCCAGCTTGCTCAAGCAGCACAGAAATCAACAGTGGTTGCTGCAGTTTGTTTAGCGGTGTCCGATTGAGGAGTATGGATGGGGGCGGGGGAATGAGTGTGCAGATGCATCGTACATGCAATCTAGCTAGCGCCAGGACACGAATGTGTTATTTACACATTATGTACCGGTCAAACTGGGGTTATAATCGAATTATATATTTTTTCAAGACATTTGGTCTATCCCTTATTGTGCTATCAACATAGATGTTTGTTTACGATGGTGGTCCGGCGCTTATATTATTTATTATTATTAACTGTTAAATTCAATCGATATATTTTAAAACACCAATGCGGCGATTTGGCAAGGACTTCCATGACTGTATTTCTTTTTTTTTTTTATAACACGCTGGTTTTTAGTTATTTATATAGTTGTGATGCTATTGTTGCGGTTTTGCCTTATCTGATATACATTCCCCATACCCGTAAATCATGCATAAAGAAAGTGGAAAGGTCAAAGATGCCACAACAAATGGACTAAAATAAAAAACAGATGTCTAAAAAGGATGGGGGTAGGATTTAAAAACAAACAAAAAAGCCTCAAGTTCTTGTACGTCTTTTTTTGTTGTTGATGAAGAAAGCACTGCCGTTTTACTGAACTCTGCTGCAGTTTTAGTCCTAGGGAGTGAAGCGTTTATTGTGCCATCATGTTTTTGATGTGTTTTTATTTATTTTTTTAATTCATTGCAATAAAGCCTACTTGTATGTTTCTATTGTAATCTCTTTATTGTCTCGCATGTCTAGATAACACTGTTTTTTGTTTTGGTAATAAAATGTACCAGTAGTTCCTTGTTAATCCTGGGAAAATGAAATCTGATAATTATAATGTAGTACAAATAACCACTGGGGCTCCAGTTCTAAGGATGTAAACATGGTGTCAAGCAATATGAACCTCAAGGAGCTTTTAGAAAATGGATTTATATGCACAATTTTAAAGCAAGTTGACAGGTACAGAATGTGGACTTTCGTAACTTGGATTGAATGGTACATGAAACCAATTCAAATCTGGAGTACAAGTAAAAAAGCAGTAGCTCTTGAGTGATTTTAATGTTTTGTTTTAAAAGGCAAACAAGAGTACTGCATGTCACATCTCATTAATCCACATCAATGAATAAAGAAACTGAGGTTGTTTTGTGTAAAACCTCCAGGAAAGCTGCTGCTTCTCATTGGGACAGAAGATGAGAGGGAGGCGGGGTATATTGGTAGAGCATTACCTTGCTTTATCAATTCCCCAGGCTTGGAAATGGGGAACTTGAATGTGTTGCATGGATTCTGATCCATTATCTAGCCTGCTTTTTGAAGTTAAACTTTGACCCAGTGGGTTACACTTGCAGGAATGGCTAGCCAGTGCTCACTACACAAGATTGAAAAACGCTCCATTAAACAACCAGCATAAATGTGGTTGCTTTCAGAGAAGAGCCTTCTTGCTTCAGCAAGGCCTACAATGCTTCTTTAAATAATGCCTCAGAAAAGCAATCCATGAATTGTTGTCATTACTGTTGCTTTTGAAAACAGTCATGTATGATTGAGCAGTGCATGTATCCAGTCCTCCTCCTTTTTCATATGGCGGTTGAAAAGCAACTAAGAGCCGCCTTTACCCTTTCTTGACACAAGGGAATTCATTATTCAGATGCTGTTTGTTTATCATTTACCACTCAATCTTCAAACTCCCTCATTTTGTACAGCACAACTCAATATCTAAACTGATTGTGAAGACGTGCTGTTTTTAAAGTGTTGCACTGATCAGAAATCTGGTTTATATTTACGAACACTAACTGCTGTTTGTCTTTATTATGGGAAAACGTCTCTCTACCATAATGTCTTCAGATCACAGCACTATGATATGTTACCTGTACCACGGTCTAGTTGCACAGTCTTGGACCAATGCTGAATTCTCAATATTGGCACAGTATAATCAACACAATAATGCCAAGGGAAACATTCTAGAACAGTGCCTCAACAAATCTTTACCTGTTAGCATGGGCCTGTCGAACCCGTTCCCATACAAAGACATTCACTTGCTCCTCCTGTACCTGCATGTGGGATTCAGGCGCTTTCTGGGTTCAATCCCAGGTGGGGGACACTGCTGATGTACCCTTGAGCAAGGTACTTTACCTAGATTGCTCCAGTAAAAACCCATCTGTATAAATGGGTAATTGTGTGTAAAATGTGTAAAAAAATAGTGATCTCTTGTAACAATTGTAAGTCGCCCTGGATAAGTGTGTCTGCTAAGAAATAAATAAATAAATAATAATAATATTATTATTTAAAGAAAAGGGCTTGTAACCAGGAGGTCCCCAGCTCGGTTACTGACTCACTGTGTGACCCTGAGGAAGTCCCTTAACCTCCTTGTGCTCTGTCTTTCGGGTGAGACGTTGTTGTAAGTGACTCTGCAGCTGATGTGTAGTTCACGCACCCTACTCTCTAAGTCGCTTTGGATAAATGAACAAATAATAATATTGGGTTCATGTTTGTTGCACAGCGGTATTTTGGGATTCTCCTAAGGAAGTTCAATCATGGGTATTGACTGAGCACACGTGAGAGTAGTTTCAGAATGATTTAGTGTTGACCTTTCTGGCGAGGGCGAGTGGGGTCACAAATATCTTATTTAAAATAACTTGCACACACAAACTCTTGTCTTGAATACTCCAGCTTGGTTTGAAAGTAGAATTATCAATTTTGTCCAGAACACTTGCACTAATATCAGTCTATTTCAATCTGCAGTTGTCTGAGTTCACTACTTTTATTTTTCCAGCCAGCAGCCAGCAGCTGGGGTAGCCTATTCCCACCCAACAACAGTGGCCAGCTATACTGTGCATCCGTCGCCGGTTGCCGCACACACTGTGACGGCAGCCTACGCCCCGGCTGCTGCCACTGTTGCTGTGGCCAGACCTGCCGTGGCTGCCACTGCTGCAGCTTACGGAGGGTACCAGCCAGCACACACTGCTGCGGACTATGGCTACGCACAGAGACAGCAGGAAATGCCACCACCACCACCTCCGGCCACATCGCAGAATTACCAGGTGACCTGCCACACTGAGTAAACATTTTAATGCTGACCTCCCTCATAAAAGGGAGTTTTTATTAAGTATATTATTTCTTATTTTCAAATGTGTTTGAGGCCTTCATTTATGTCTGTTTTGAACAAAGAATGCATTTTTTTCCGGGGGGGGTATTTTGTAAACCAGTAGTAGTAAATCAGGGTAGGAACACTGATTTGGAAAAAACAAGTCCGCACTCTAAGATGCAAATGTGTGTTGTTGTTGGTGATCAGCTGTAACCCTAACCCTGGCTCGCTCGCTCGCTCTGTAGCATTTCCTCAGCTTCACTTCAGACATCCTAATCCGCTCCGCTTGCTTGTGTGATTTTCAGGATTCCTATTCCTATGTGAGGTCCACAGCTCCGGCTGTAGCCTATGACAGTAAGCAGTACTACCAGCAGCCTACTGCCACGGCGGCTGTGGCTGCGGCAGCTGCTCAACCACAGCCTACTGTATCAGATTCCTACTATCAGACAGGTACGCTTAACACAGCCTGGGATTCGTCATGGAAGAAAAGTCTCCAAGGTCAATACAACTTTCTTTTCTTTTTTAAAAATGTATAGATGTATCCAATAAGTCCTGGCTAGAATGACTCTGTGCTCATTTGGTTGTGTTCTTTTAATTTAATATTATGTTTATTGCAGCATGTGGCACTCCAATAGAGCAGTAATATCATGCCTATTGGAATACTGTATTTATCATTTTCATCAGAGTATACTGTTTTTTAGTTTAGAAGTTTTTGGTTTGGTAAAGATCTTTTTATATATATATATATATATATATATATAATATATATATATATATATATATATATAATATAAAAATATATATTTTTTAATAAAACATTAATGATTCTGCCCGTTGTGTGACATATACCCCAAATTACATTTATTTACCAACCCAAACAAATTATGTACAGGTCATAGTTTCCATTCATTATTTGTATGTACATGATGTCTGCTTTTGAATTTTTAATGTGACAAATGGGCCCAAGTCCTGTTAAGGCTAGTTCAGACCCATAGTGGTAGCATTTTCTTGGAATACATAGGAGGATTGCTGTTCTGTATGAAAATAAATACCCATACTGTATTTAAAATGAGGTGTTGACATGTCTTAAATCTAGAAACAAACTCTCATGCCAAGTCAATGGAATTACAACAAAACTTTCTTTTATTTGAAGCTGCTGAAACGCATTCAGTTTAAATCTTTGGCGAGGGTTATAGCTGTGTATGAATAGCTGTGTATGTTGAATTGTTGATTGCTTTGTGAAATGTAGATTCATCAGTAATGCATGTGAACAACAATTGTAATTGCATGACTTGTGTGTGGGGGGGGGTGTTCTCCCCCCCCCCCCCCCCCCTCCAGTAATTAATGTTCATAGTTTTAGGTCAGTTGTGTTTTCAGTCTAGTAATATTGATAAACAACATTAATTACTAACCTGATCAATTTAGGTGACCTGGTTTTATTTCAGTTAGTATTTTATATTGATGCTTGTTTGTTTATGCTGCGTGTTCTTCTTCTTAGCACCTAAAACAGGATACAGCCAAGGTGCAACACAGTACACCCAAGCCCAGCAAACTCGACAAGTGACAGCAATAAAACCAGCCACTCCTAGTCCTGCAACCACCACCTTCTCAATATACCCTGTATCTTCAGCTGTGCAGCAAGTGGCCGCTGCAGCAGTGCCCTCCTACTCCCAGAGCCCCACCTACAGCACAACAGCTGTTACTTACTCTGGTAAGCGGGGGGGTTCTACAGGACTGTATTGCTTTTATCGTGTCCATTTTAACCAATTAATCATGGCTGGGTGTAACGTCTGAGTGCCAAAGAGTCGATGACATTGGGTTATATTTTGCTCAATATTATGGAGATCAGTTTTATCTTGCAATCCAAATAACTGGATCTTGTATCAAACTCTCAGTTGAGTCTATCCACTTTTTTTTCTTCTACCCAGGCACATCTTATTCCGGGTATGAAGCTGCAGTATACTCGGCTGCATCCTCTTACTACCAACAGCAGCAGCAACAGCAGCAGCAGCAACAAAAACAAGTGGCAGCGGCTGTAGCAGCTTCAGCAGCCTGGACAGGAAGCACATTCACCAAGAAGACTCCGTTCCAGAACAAGCAGCTCAAACCAAAACAACCCCCGAAACCACCCCAGATACATTACTGTGACGTCTGCAAGATCAGCTGTGCAGGGCCTCAGGTGTGTTCTTTCAACTTTAAGACAATTGTGAGGTTTTACTGACATTTTGGACAAGTCCTGTGCATTTTATTCGAATTGTATTTGTTTACTTAACTAATTTTTGTTTCTTAACTTAAACTTCTCCCCAGACTTATAAAGAACATCTAGAGGGGCAGAAGCACAAGAAAAAAGAAGCAGCTTTGAAAGCGTCCCAGAGCAGCAGCAGCAGCACCAGCACCACCAGTGGCAGCTCTGCCCGTGGAACCCAGAACCAGCTGCGCTGTGAGCTCTGCGATGTCTCCTGCACTGGGGCCGATGCGTACGCAGCTCACATCCGGGGAGCAAAACACCAGAAGGTAAGCGTGCCCAGCCGGTTCATTGTTGTGTGTTCTGTGGTCTCCGCCCTAGCTTTCCTTGCTCTAGGGCTGACAGCATGTGACTGCAGTTGTGTGTTGGCTCCATCTCTAATCGCTGTTGCATCTTTCAATGCTGGTCACTTCTATGATCCTGATATGGGATTCAGGGTTATTTTCAGTGCACAGTAAATAAAATGAAAGGCTTTCTGATATTTCATTAATGTGCCGTGTCTGGGGATTATACACAAGCAGCATTTGGATTACAAAACTAGTAGCGTTCATTTTTAGAAATGCGTTCATCATACAGTACCAGAAAGAAGTGTGCAAGTGTTTCCACATGTCGTACATAATGAATACTTCTTTCTGTTCTGACTTCTTTATTTTTTAAATAGGTGGTTAAATTACACACCAAGCTTGGCAAGCCCATTCCTTCGACCGAGCCCAGTATGGTAACCCAGACTTCGACCTCTGCAGCTTCCAGTAAGCCAGCAGGTCCAGCCACGGCCAGCGGAACCATCAGTACTACTTCTGCTGCCTCCTCCAGCACTTCGTCATACTTGAAACCTGTCAATATAGTGAGCAGTGGGGTACCGAACAAAACCACTGCCTCTGCTGCTGCTGCTGCATCCACAGTCAGTGCTTCCACTGTGAAGAAAATAGCTGCACCAAAGATCAATTTTGTGGGTAGGTTCTCAATGTGCCATTTAATTTGTGTTTTACCTAAGGAAGAAAATTAATCTGATACATCCTGCAGTACGACAATCGGCCATATCATGTATTCGTTATGGAAGGTCACGCAATGGAGTTTGTAGGAATGTCTCAAAGTATTGCATAAGGTAGTCAAACAAACGACAGCCTAAACAATTATGACATCTTTTTGTATTCTTTTTTTTTATCCCCCTTGATGTTGAGTGGTGGAGAATCGTGCATGGCTTAGCTTCTCTCTACACAAATGAGTGTGAATGTTAGATTCAAGCTTGCCAGTGATAACCCAACTTTACCCAGAGTAAGTGTGCTGTAAGCCAGTTGGTCACTGCCAGAGATCCAGTCACTAATCGCTGAAGAGTGCTAAAGTAAAGCTGAAGTGAAGCTGCTGTGTCTGAGGGTGGCAAGTCATGAATAAATTACAGCCTGTTCTCTGTCACCACACCACTGTTCTGTTGGGATTGCTCCTGCAATTTGTCCAGAGAAAATATTGAATTGAATTTCTGGATCAAATCTGGTACACTTGTACCAGGGAACCTGAGATCCCATGATGTGTGAGACGTTTATTAATTGTGCATCTTGCCGTTTATTTACATTAATAAATATTTTAGTAGTAACTAGTGTGTCTCTAACAGAGGTAGCTGTATAAGGAGAATTCTATTAGTGAGTTTACAGTATTCATGGCGATATGCACTTGTCTACCAGTTATAGCGTGTTATACATTTATTGGGGGTGGGGGGCAGGGGATAATGTATTATGGCTAATGTGTTGGTTTGTGTGCTTGTGAAAAGTCTTTTGGAATACTGTGTGTATTTTTGTCAAATAGAAAGGGGCACCATTTTATAATGTACTACCATTCAGTTACTGCATCAGTAATGCATCAATCTGTAACAAATGTAATGTTTTCTCAGAACTAATGATTTTCTTTCTCTCATTCCTTTCATGAAGGAGGTAACAGATTACAGACTACTGGTGCTAAAATGGAGGAGATTAAAAACGATGGTGCAAAGTCAGTGCAGCCTGTGATGCACGCCACCCAAACACAGGAGATGAAGGTTGACGTGGCACCGGAGCCAGTTTCAACACAGGCTACACTTGCTGCTTTACAAAGTGATGTGCAGCCTGTTGGACATGACTATGTGGAAGAGGTATGAGTGCTATTGATCATGAAAGGATGATTGTATATGACTGGAAGAGGTACAAGTGCTGTTGATCATGATTCGAGTGTTGGTTGATGGACGTGATGGTTCATGTAAAAGCTGTTCTGTGTAACCACGTAATCTCAATTCTATTTAATATCAGGTTCGAAATGATGAGGGCAAAGTGATCAGATTCCATTGTAAGTTGTGTGAATGTAGCTTCAATGATCCAAATGCAAAGGAGATGCATCTGAAGGGAAGGAGGCACAGACTACAGTACAAGGTCAGTGGGGGCTGGGTTCTGTGAATATTGAGCTTTTATAGTTTTGGATACTGACTTGTATGGGCAAATAAAAAAAATCCCAGTATCCTGAGAGCCTATTGCTCATGTATCATGTGCTTCAGGAAACCAGTGATTTAAAAACAAACAAAAACATGTTATGATTGTCTTGTTGATGGATGCTGATGTTTTACAGATCAGCATGTGCATCACTCTCTCTGTTTTTATACAAAACAGAAAAAAGTAAATCCAGAACTGCAAGTGGAAGTGAAGCCCAGCATCCGAGCCAGGAAGATCCAGGAGGAGAAGATGAGGAAACAAATGCAGAAGGAGGAATACTGGAGGAGACGTGAGGAAGAGGAGCGCTGGAGAATGGAAATGAGGTACAATGAAAGGACATAGAGCGCTTTCCAACAGGAACACATTATGCAATCACTTCCCCTTGTAACACCAAGCTAGGGGATTGGGGAAACTTGACCTTCTGCCTAATTTACGAATGGCTTGCAGTATTGTGTAGTGATAATATTACTAAATCTGATGAGAGGTGAGATACTGTGTAACATTGAGACACCGATAGGTAGCTGTAGTGTTTTTTTTTTTTGTTTTTTTTTACCCAGTGGTCACACAGTTGATGGCGGTTAGGATTTACAAGCAGTATATCCGTTTTTTGTTGGTGCACACAAATCGATAGTCTGTATTTTTAAACTTAAAGTGTTTTTAAAACATGAAAGGTGTTTACAAGAGAGGATTTCTTCGGGGAATGCTGTGTTGGTTACAGGCGATATGAGGAGGACATGTACTGGCGCCGGATGGAAGAGGAGCAGCACCACTGGGATGAGCGCCGCAGGATGCCAGATGGGGGATATCCACAGGGACCCCCTGCTCCCCCAGGCCTGCTGGGAGTCCGACCAGGCATGCCCATTCCTCAGCCACAGGGACCAGTGGTAGGTTCAGCACATTACCCTCATCTAACACTACCCCCAAACCATACAAGGGTTTCAGATATATAGTGCTACCACTAACCCAAACCATACAAGTGTTTCAGATATATAGTGCTACCTCTAACCCAAACCATACAAGTGTTTCAGATATATAGTGCTACCCTCATCTAACACTAACCCAAACCATACAAGAGTTTCAGATATATAGTGCTACCTCTAACCCAAACCATACAAGTGTTTCAGATATATAGTGCTACCCTCATCTAACACTAACCCAAACCATACGAGTGTTTCAGATATATAGTGCTACCCTCATCTAACACTAACCCAAACCATACGAGTGTTTCAGATATATAGTGCTACCTCTAACCCAAACCATACGAGTGTTTCAGATATATAGTGCTACCTCTAACCCAAACCATACAATTGTTTCAGATATATAGTGCTACCCTCATCTAACACTAACCCAAACCATACAAGTTTCAGATATATAGTGCTACCCTCATCTAACACTAACCCAAACCATACGAGGGTTTCAGATATGTAGTGCTACCTCGGTAGTTAGGCTCGTTCCCAGGTACTCCTGGACATGAGTACATTTACTATACTTCACTGTAGAAGAGCCCTTTGAAGACTCACTGTTTCAATATTTCACATTTTTTCTGGTGTAAGTTAGTAAGCAAAATCGAGGGAACACTGTATATAAAAACAGAGCCCCAGATTAAACTTTGTGTTGTTTTCAGCCCCCTCGGCGCCCAGACTCGTCGGATGACCGTTATGTAATGACCAAACACGCTGCTATTTATCCAGTGGAAGAGGAACTGCAGGCTATCCAGAAAATAGTGTCCATCACCGAGCGTGCTCTCAAACTGGTGTCGGACATTATTACTGATCAGGATAATAAGACCAAGGAAGATGAGAAGAACGATGCCCAGAGAGACAGGTACACCGGAGCAAAGTATGTGTTCAGTTTCTATACCTACAATATCACTGTGTGTGTAACTTCATTGTTAAGGAGTTATGAATATCTTGCCCATTTACCACGGTAAAACAATCTTTGTGTTAATCAGTTTTAAAGTATCTTGTCTGTATATAACTATGTAGTTACATTGATGGTACCTATAATTACATTTTGTTAAAGTGTGATTAATTGTACAGCCCACAGTAAAAGCTTTATTGTATGCTGTTCACTTTAAGCTCAACGTTTCATTAGTTTTTATTTGAGTACAATTCTTTTCAATTGTAATTACCACTGTTCAGATTTTTTTTTACCAGCATTGTGTATAACTCATTTAATCTTTCAGTATAGATCACTTGTTAGTGTTGAAAGGAGAATGATGTTTTTACAACCTTTAATTTTAAAGGGAGGTCTTGGTAATACTGTGTAGAAATATAGTATTCCACACTAGTTGTGCCTTCAATTGATTTGCTGGTCAAACTCAGTTTCTGCTGAATTGTTTGCACACTAATGAAGTGGTAGAAAAGAGATGCAAACTGATTTGATCCAGCTAACATCTACAAGATACTGTTAGGGCAGCTCCTGAGGTTTCCACTGTAAGCGTATGGATATGATTTTGTCTTTAAATTAACTGCAGAGTTTGAATGAAGACTGGCATTAAGCCGTGGAGATTGACACCCAAAAGGAATCGCTATGCATCGATGCTAGTTTGAAAGTAAATGTGTTAATTCATAAGTTTGTTAATTTGTACGCAGTGGGACAAGACTGACGGGCATATACTATTCACCAGTGGGGGCGCTGTAACAATAGGCCATTGTATCTTTAGTGTATTTGGGTACCCACTTATACTTGAACCAGGTTCAGTGTGTGATGTTTCTAGCTAGATTAGTTCATGAGCATTCTAGGTATTGCAATACATTTGTCCTAAAATTCTCATAGTTCAACAGGGTTTTCAATTTGAAGTATGTGGCACTTACAAGGTAGTAGGGGACACCAATGTCATCAAGGCGCATTGGCACGTTTTTGCGTGGTTTAAGCATGTGTTAAAGCATGTGTTAGAGTAGTAGTGGTCTGCTTGTAGTTTTATTCCAATATTCTCTTTCACTCAACTTAAATATACACCTACTGCTTTAAATCACACACGTTAAACTGTGGGACCACCCCACTAAAAATTACCTTTTGGAAGCTATGTACAAACTGGAATGTAAGCAAAGTCTGCATTCTACAGAAGTTGAGTACAGATAGCTGAACTATGGAAGAATGAAGTAACCATCCATATATAATCAACAATGACTATTGATGACTTATTTAGCTGCTGCCTTTATCCAAGGCGATGTAACAACGTTGGACAAAATAAACTTTTTCATTGTTGTAAAATACTGGGTTACGGTATTAATGAAAAGTACAGATGTGTTTAACACAAACTGCAGTTTGGACGTATCATATTCTGACATTCACGGAGTACTTAATTATAATGTTATTTTGGATAGAAATAACTTCTATTTAAATGAGAGCGCAACGATAATAACCATGTGTTTACAGTACAAATCCTGACCAGGCTTCCTACTAACACCAACAAATAATTCTCCGTAGATACACAGGCATCTGTTTTTCACTCCCAGCTGTGTGTGTACAGATAAGAACATAAAGTTTACAAACGAGAGGAGGCCATTCAGCCCATCTTGCTCGTTAAATACAGTGGTTTGAACTTGCAACATGACGTTCTTGAAGAGCACACGACCTTAGCCCGCTGCGCCACTGCGCAGTTGTTGACCTGGTCTGTCAAGCACATTTCTTGGACTGCTGCCAGTGGAAATCAACTGACAACTTTACTCTATTGTCAACTTATTTATTAACTGAAGCACGTTAAAAAGACATATTAAACTTTGCAGATGCACATATAAGCGCCTGCACGCTATTCTCAAGGGAGTGACAAATTTGGACTTGTTTGCGCTCCACGTGGAAATCGCAGGATAAGCATTTTTAAAATTTGTTTTCTATAGCAGCTTGCAAGAAAAGGAAAACACTTAAATGCTTAGCATGGCAAGACATAGTGAACAAATAGACTAAAGAAGTTGCTCAACCCTGTAAGCTGAGCTTTGACCTTCTGTATGACCACCACCCCCCCCCCCCCCACCCCCAACACGCACACATCTTTTTAATTCTTTTTTTTTCCAGGAATTGAGGTATCAGATATTTTTGGAGCATTTTGGTTTTATAAAATCTACAAAATATTTTTAAACCATTTGGTTGTATTGTGCAAATAAATTGAACTAAGGATTTTAGGACAAAGGTATTTGTAATATCTAGAATCTTTATGGGATTTTAATGTTGATTAGAGACCTCATACACTGAACTAGGGTATCCAAGGGTACTAAAGATACAATGTCCTGTTACACGCAGTATAAGTAGAAGCCTGTCATTCTTGGCCTGTAAGACGCTGTAGCAATGTGGCTTGTGTTGTATAGCTTAATGCCAGCCCTCCTCTTGCATATTTTATTTTTAGGTAGCATGATTGTGAAGAATGGAAGCACAAGCCCATTGTATTTGTGTATTGCAGCGCTCTTCGCTGGTTTCTATTTGGTTACCAGAGCGGTTTGTTGCACACAGGGCTCTGAAGGGTGTCATGCGTGTGGGAGTGCTGGCTAAAGGACTGCTGTTAAAGGGAGACAAGAACGTCAACCTGGTCCTCTTGTGCTCAGAGAAACCCAACAGCAATCTTCTGACCCGCATCGTGGAGAACCTCCCTAAACAGCTTGCGGTATGGAGTCTTCTGAAACTTTGGTGTTCAGGAAGATGAATTAGAGCTAGCCTTTAACAGAGCTCCGTGTGAACATGTGGTATCCATGGATGATCATAAGCATGTTATCATTTGAGACTGACCAATTAAGTGGGGTTTTTTTTGTATTTTTCCTGAACTAATTCAATGTCTTGCTTTTTTTTTTTTTTTTTTTTTTTTTTAAAAAACAGCTGGTCACACCAGAGAAATACGAGGTCAAGGGTTCTAATGAAGAAGCCGCCATCATCCTGACTTCCTGCGTCGAGCCTAGAATGCAGGTGATCATCACCCTGACGTCCCCAATCATCAGAGAGGAGAACGCACGCGACGGAGGTTGGAAAGAAATCCTGTTTTATACGTTGTGCTCTGGCATTAACTTCTCAGAAAATACACAATTGATCGCATTGAGCACTGTTGCTGGCACAGCAGGAGCAGTAATGACAATTCTAGGAATTCGGAGGCTTTTAGTAGCTCGGAATGGTACTGTATTTGCAAGTATCTTTGCGCTCCAGCTGACTTCGCTTACTTTTTTTTTTTTTTTTACCAAAACGTTTAAAATAGTTTTGAATAATATGTCCTCAATACTGCTTTCAAAAAGCCTTGACATGTACAAGCTGTACCGCCACCACTTTTTTAAGCAGACTGGATACAGTTCACCCTGTACAGCGACGCATGCCTGCCAGCCTTCTGTGTCCTTGTTTACCACGGAGCGCTAGTTTGTCTCAGGCGCCTTGAGGGCTGTTCATTGCCAATCTTCGTTTTAATTATTTTCAATTTAAGTCAAAACTGTATATGTTCGTAAAGAGATCCATTCCGCATGGAGGCACCTGAGACATTACTGTGCCCCTATTAAAGAACAAGGCCTTAGAGGAAGGCTACTGCATTCCAGTTACACAATACCGCCAGACTAAAAGCATAGTTCTCCTGTGCCGTCTGAAATGCACAGCCTCATTTTTATTGATGTCTGTTTTATGCACAAACTGAGTAGGCGCTCTTGCATGGCAGATGTGCTGACATCTGTTAAACCCGTTTTACTCTTAGATGTAGCAGTTGCTCATTCAGCAATGTGCTGATTTTGAATACATTTATTATTGCTTCTCCTGTGCCAGTCGAAGCTCTGGGCTCTCCTCTGTAAAGGTGCTTTATATAGCTTTCTGAAAATTCACAAGAAGCATGATTAGTGTTTGCATTCTGGTAAATTGAACTGAGCGGTCCTAGGTAAGATTAACTTTTGTTTCCTGTGTACCAGTGGGATTTGCATGTCTTCTTTTTAATTAGAAATATTTGCATTGATTTAGTTAAAATAATGCATTCTAGAAGCAGTGTTATGTTCATGTGACAATGGATAATGAAATCTAGTCGGATCACAGCCTCTGTCTGTTTGATTGTAAATAGTCACCTTATTGCCTGAATATTCCCAGAGAATGGGTGGAAAGACATGACTGTAAGTGAGTTTATCAATAACGCCTTCCCCCACAGGAAACAAATATTACTTTTGTCTGGATAAGTGTATATACATATAAAAATATCACCATTCTGAGGTCCTCCTATTATAAAGTGCTCTCCTGAGAATCAATATGCCCTTTTGAAAATCTACATTCTCTTTTTTTTTTTTTTTGTTACAATTAAAAGATTGGTCGCTTTATTAAACAATACGGTTAGGGCTTAGACAAACCATTCTAATGAAGATCCATTGCCTCCGACTTGGTGATTTTATAAAGTGTTACATAAACGGCGTGGAGCTGTGCATATTGATGTGATTTTTTTCTGCCTAATGGATGCCCTTGGGAGTAATTCAAATGTTGAGGAAGGCTTTGTGAGAGGAATCCTTAGCAGGATCTGGGATAGAGGAGACTGTTGTTGAAATGTGTTCTGGGTTTGAAAACAACCAAAAAAAAGTAATGGAATGGAATGCATGCAGTAATGTTCTAACCCTTGCTGGGAGCATATATATATATTTTTTTTTTTCCAGCAAGACGGCTGTACGTATCCATAGCTTACGAATCCAGTCCAAAGCCTTCTTTAATCATCTGCAAGAACTATGTTCCATCAGGGGCTGCTGCTGCCACGGCTTCGGAAGGATTTTTGACCAAGGTTTTTCCCTGAGCACATTGCCACACCTAACATGCAGTACTAGGAACACGGAAGGTCACACCGCACTAGCGTTCAGTTTATCAACACAGGCAAGATGTATAGCTCCTTCATGCAGTGCAGTGTTCATGTTCTAGCTGGGCACACTTGGGATCTTTTTGGATTGCCCAGCATGGCCCTTTTACTTGTTTATGTTGAGGGGCTGTATTGTGACTAAAGGAGAGAGGAACAAAAACAAATTTTATTTTCTGGTGACTTCTGGAGTCCCAGTGTAAATAGTCTGCCTGTTGGGTCTCTGACTACAAAGTGTATGTTCTACTCTTCAGTGTGAGCACAGCACATGTCTGAATGTCTTTGTTAACCTCTTGTGTTGAGATTTGTATTTCTTAAGTATGCATTTAGCGCTTCTGTAGGAGCCAGCTCTTGCCCTGATACTCTTTTTTTGATCTGCATACCTTAATTTTCAAGAGGTTAATCTTCATTTTTTCTTGTCTAATGCTGTGAGTTTTCCGATGTGGTTCATTTGTACATTGTGGTGGCAGTACCGCGTTGGTGTAAAAACGTGCTCACCGTGAAATGTATAGCTCTGCATCACATTTGCATCTGCACAGGTCATATATGATTGTCATTGAAGATTTTAAACGTGGATTTTTTCCTTTTCTGCCATCTTACTCTAGTGTGGTGTGACCCAGCAGTCTTCCTTTCAATCTCAATTACTTTAGCATTAATCCAACAGGATATTGAAAGTTTCCACATTGTTTTGTGGTGTTGAAATTGCTAGTGTAGCGATCCTGTGGTATGTGTGGCATTGTGTTTTGTGTTTCAAAGTGTCTTGCTCTCCTGGTCAAACACCCGTTCCTCACCACACTTTGACAATTCGATCCATTTTTAGATGTACCCTCGGGTATGGTGAAAGACCCAGCGGACGTCTTGGACAGGCAAAAATGCCTTGACGCTCTGGCTGCTCTCCGCCACGCTAAGTGGTTCCAGGTTCGGAACATTTTACTTTCTTATTGTAGCCTTATGAGATCCTACGTTTTAGATACAAACTACATTATTTTATTTCCTTATGTGGTTTAAAATCAATACATAAATGCAACATTTAAATATTTTACATTTTTATTTTTAATGAACACACATCCAAGGATGCCTGAAGTAAGTTCTTATGACCAGAAAACATTGTGTTAATTCAGTGTCCTTTTTTTGTAGTACTTTTGATAACTCTGATCCATTTTCTGGTCATTTTTAAACCTATTGTAACACAAGGCATCCTTGTATTGCTTCAAGAACATTTTTCATGGTATTTCTTATTCTCTATCAGTATTGTGTAGTTAAAACCTCGCTCCATAAGGCTGCAGAGTATCTTGGCTTAATGTATATGACCCCCTATAAGCTTTCATATGAGCTTTTGTAATCCTGTATTGATTCTTCGAATAGGGAATGACAAGAGAGGACAATCTGATTGGTTTACTGTGACATTGTGCTCTCGGGGAATGCACAGCGAAAGTAAAGCAGATTTCCTTCACCTTTTCAGTCCCTATGCTTTTCTTCTAAGCTATTTAACTGAAATGATACTGTATGTTAAATATGCAACTACTACTGGAGGTCAAGGTTTGTAAGGCGACCGGGAGTTTTCTTGTGCATCTTGCAAACTTTGAGCTCTGTTACTAACTACGAGGTAAAATACTGCTGTGAATGGCAGCTGCTCTTGTTGAACCATGAGATTTCATCTCTTTTACAAGCTTCCATTGTGAACAGTAGTGTTAAGCCTCTTCAGAATATTTGAAGCTGCTTTTACTAACTGCTTGTGAATTTATTGCACTCAAGGCTAGAGCCAATGGACTGCAGTCGTGCGTGATTATTATCCGCATTCTACGGGACCTTTGTCAGCGTGTCCCGACCTGGGCTGCGTTCCCAAGCTGGGTAAGGAACACAACTTTTATTTTTGATTTGTAGCTCTATTTTTTGGCCTCATTACAGAATGGAAGATGAGCTGCTTTATGCTTCCAGATGGGGCTATAGCAGCAGAACTAGCGTTGTTCCCAATAGGGACCTCTTGTAGGGTGAGCCATTGCAGTCTATCATTTGGGAGCCATGTGTATGTATTTATTTCTTTTTTTTAATGAAACTCTGTTTGTTTAAAGAAAATGTAGAAGATGTTTGTTTAACAGGAGTAATTCCTCATACCAAACCGCATGACATTGTGTGAAAATGAGCAGTGTGGATAATATCAGTAGAAAAAAAATAAAATAAGATCTGATTTGTTGTAACAAAGGATCTTTTTAGAAAAGGAACAATCACATGTAGCTGCTGTTAAATTGGGTGATTAGTACCACTGCTGTAAAGATTGGAGCTGTACTCCTGATAAGTCTGCAAACAAAAAGAATCTGAGTGGAATTAGGGTGCACCGAAGAGTTTCCTGCTGAACTGCAGTTTTTTCTCCAGGGTAAACCCAGAGCTTCATTGTTTAGTTGTGTGTGTTTGTGCGCAGGCTATGGAGCTACTTGTGGAGAAAGCTATAAGCAGTGCTGCTGGACCCCTGAGCCCAGGAGATGCGTTGAGAAGAGTTTTTGAATGTATTTCTTCTGGGATACTGCTTCCAGGTAAGACTGTACAAGAGGGTCAGTTCTGTGGTCTTAAAGATGCTTTGCAAGGAAATCATTTTTAGTTTAGCAATGTATTTCATATGGACTTCTCTTCAAAGGAGGTCATTGTAGTACAGTTATCACATACAGCTCTCAAGTTACAGAAGATTAAATGTGTTTTATGTAGTTGAAAAACACCAAATCATTTTTTCAGAAGCCTTTCATTATTAGCGTGTTTATAAATGTTGCATTGTAATAGAAACTCTTTTGCTGAACAAGATAGCCACTGTCTTGTTGTTTTAGCATGCATTGTAATGTTTAAAGAGCACTCTTTGCAAAGGAAGGTAAACCAGTTAGATGACCTATTCAGTCCTGTCAATGTCTTTGCTGTTAATTTTATTTTTAAAAGTCTGACTTCCATGTGACTTCAATGGATGTCAGTTTGAAATGGTCAGGAAATATAGAATACACAATTTGAAACCCCCCTCTGATTTCCATCTTGTAGCTGGTATTCTTGAAAACCATTACACTTGCTTGCTAGCTTTTAATAATACATTGTCATCACTCATTAGCTTCAGTACAACGGTCCGGTCTCGTTCCCTGCTAGTCGAGATTGACTGTGTGTGTGTGTGCGTGTTTGTGTGTATGTAGCACTGATACAGCTATATTAGTGTTGCACCAGAGAAACAAGTGTCTACATATAGCTTTATTGAGTGGCGTAGTAACTAAATTTAACAAATTGATTTTACAGTGATGACACCTTGTAACATTCAGCAATGATAGCCGTGTAATGTGTAACCATGTATTCCTGTGGCAGTTGATTTTTAAGCTGTTGATTTGCTTAATCTTGCTAACTCTTGTGTGTAGGTGGTCCAGGTCTGGTAGACCCCTGTGAGAAGAATCCCACTGATACACTAACGTCAGTGTCCGAGCAGCAGCGGGAGGACATTACCTCCAGTGCGCAGGTATTGCTTTTATATTCTTTCATAGGAAAGACAGTCTGTGGATAACTGCTGAGAGGCCTTGCATCTGTCATTTACAACAACCATGCAAATGCTGCTCTTGTACGACCTGTGATTTAATCTGGTTATGCAAGTATTGTAAAGGCGTTATCGTATAGTGTCTAGTAAATCATAGCACTGTTTAAAGTCCCCTTCGGTTTTAGTATGGATGTAATCAAAGCTACACACAGAAAATGCATGATCTGGATTTGCTGTAAAATGTGCCTTGTCATTCTCTCCCTTCTGCAGTTTGCTCTGAGATTGCTAGCATTCCGGCAGATCCACAAAGTCCTGGGAATGGACCCCTTGCCGCAGATGAACCCGCGCTTCAGCGTCCGCAACACCCGGAAGAGGAGGCGGGACAACAGCGACGGCGTGGACGGGTTTGAAGGAGAGGGAAAGAAGGACAAGAAAGATTACGACAACTATTAGGAGTAGCATTGAGCCACCTTTCTTGCCCAACACACATTTAAACTACAGTGTCTACATAGAATTTATTTTGCTTTTAATTGTTCGTTTTTTTTTTTATTGTGTGCTATCTGTATTACAGTAACACAGCAAACAGGAGTGTGACTCGCCCAACTAAACAGACAGAATTGGGTATTGCAGAATGAAAATGAGCCCATCTGCAGGCCTGCACCCAGTTCAGGTGAAAACCATTTTGTTTGGGTTCTTCACCGTAGCCCACTAATCATGCCTCTGCATTCCCATTGTCTGGACACCATGTCCTTTTGATGGTGGCTCACCTTTGCAAATAACTTCCTTATGTTATTGTGTAGAGTTGTGTTTTACCACTTAAAATATTGAGATACAAATAAGCCCTATAAACACACCAGTGCAACATGAGCTGTTGGTGGTGGTTGAACCCACCTAAATGAGTGGTGTAAGAAGAAATGTTTTATTTTTTAAGTTTAGGAAAAATACTTCATTTTTCAAGACGCCACAAATACTACTTTAGTAGGGTGTGTTTTTTTCTTTTTTTTTTTAAATCTTGTAATTTTAAGTCAAGTGGTCGTCTTCCTTTGCACATTGCAAAGTGTGTGTAGTTGAACGTAGCTTTAACATTTGGGCTAAAAATTGCTTACAGTTTCAAGGTCAGATTTTTGTTTTTGGTAGTGAATTTATTCAAAAAAAAAAAAAAAATAGGTCTAATATATATAGTCTTGCAATAGATGTTACAAAGCGTAGTTTGTTGGCACCCTTTTATGACCTAAACAAAACTTGCATGACTGTTCATTTTGTTCTTGTATTTTGGCTTTTTAAAGCTTGATGGTTTTATTTCCTAATTTTGAAGTTTAATGCAAAGCTCTCCACCTTGCTTTAAGACTTGCATAGTACCTTTAAAAGAAAAAAATAAATATCTTGTGTGCCCGTGACATTGGAGTGTCACTGTAGTGCTGTATTTGCTGTTGAATGTAAATCCATCCTCTCCTCTGATGCTTGTTAGTCCCTGTCAAAGTACTACTGCATTACAATGGGCAAATAAACCTTTCAAAAGAAGAAAACCTGTCTTCCTGTCTTGTACCCACACACATACATTCTGAGATCTATATACATCTATGCACCACTGTGCTTGCAGTGGTGCATAGAGGGGTACATTCACAGTTGTTCAACTCCTCCCTTGTATTCACAAAAGGAAGAATTGAACAGCACATCTTTCAACTTTAAATCCTGACCTGTAGAAAACGGTGGTGATGATGATGGCAGTAGGGAGAAGCTAGTCCATAAACAGCAGTGAGTGTAAGAGTTTTAAGAATGGGGATTTGAAAAACACGAGCAGGGACAAGGAATGAGGATGGCATGACATGCAAAAATAACAAAATCAACTATGTTACGCTATACGGAGGAGTGGGACCAGACCATGTTTCAAATTAACAAGGTTTGCCATTTATTAGTTCCAAATACCCCACTGCATTCTACATTGAACGTCATTGTTTAGATGCAATATGTGCCACTAGTATTAACAAAGATAGGCAATTGATGAGATTACCTGAACCCCTGGAGAGAGAGTCTCAGATTGATTCACCGATGGTCCGTGATGACTCTGAAGGTATTGAAAAGCTTCTGTCTGTATGCCTCCATGCCTTGTGTTTTATACTATAATATGCTCTGGATGTACGTGACTACAGTTTGTTTCGGTTATCTTACTAATGATCAATTCAGCTGTTACTCCATTCAAGTGCAACTAATCACCCTCTTTTAAATGGTTACTGTAGTAAGTTTACCATATTCCCATACATTTCTGCACATACCTTATCTCCAATCATTTTAAACCCAAGTTTACTTTAGCAGCTCTACTTGCACCAAAGTCACCTCCAGCAAACTGGTTTAATATTGCCAATACCTTGTTCTCTTATCCATACATTTCCACTGTACAGAGTGATCAACAGATAATTGTTCATCTTATCTATAAAGGGGAACCTACTTTTCAGCGCAAATGGTTGTATTTTTTTCCTCTGTTCACTGTGCTCATCCAGTGCTAGATACTGTGGGAACTGTCCTTGTATTATATATAATTAAAACAGGTTTGCAGTATGAGGGAATGTGTGATTTGGTTAATGTGCTTAATCGGATGAGGTAGCTGAAAATATGGTCAGTTTGGAAATTGCTTAAAACAAAACACAAATGCTAAAATAAATGAATGTGAGAATGTCCCAATATCGCGAAAGTCAGTGGAGGTTGCAGTTGACCCATAGGGATTTGAAAAAAAAGCTCTTGCTGCCTTTTTCCCCTCCAGTGCATGAAGACTGGTTTAAGCATAATCGGACTAGACCAGCGATTGATAAACTGACTGCTTTGTCCCAGCACCACGGGTTCTCCTTTTAACCATTACTTACTCCCTTGCTCAACCTAATGAGGGCTGAGGAGTACATTAACATACACACAATCCTATTGAAACCAGATCTTAGAAACTCATATAACATATTTGCTATAGATATTTAGCATGCAAAAGCTAATCCTTCATAAGCAAAAGCATATAGAAAGGAGGTTAGAATGTCATGGGGAAATTGCTGGGCATTAGCGACATTTCCTTTGCTTGTTTTGGTTTATGATATTTTTAGTTATAGTTAAGTTATTTTTTTTTTTCTCTCCATAAATTGTACTCCTGTTTTTCTACTCAAGTTAAAATAGCTAATTCCAAAGGTGTCTCACCTAACCAATGGATGTTATCCAGTTACTGAACCCTGGACAAGCCAGCTTTCCTCTCTGATCCAGCGAGGGGGCCGATGCAGCGCTCCGTTCCTCTCTGATCCAACGAGGGAGGCGATGTAGCGCTCCGTTCCTCTCTGATCCAGCGAGGGAGGCGATGTAGCGCTCCGTTCCTCTCTGATCCAGCGAGGGAGGCGATGTAGCGCTCCGTTCCTCTCTGATCCAGCGAGGGGGTGATGCAGCGCTCCGTTCCTCTGATCCAGCGAGGGAGGCGATGCAGCGCTCTGTTCCTCTGATCCAGCAAGGGGGGCGATGCAGCGCTCCTTTCCTCTCTGATCCAGCGAGGGGGCCGATGCAGCGCTCTGTTCCTCCCTGATCCAGCGAGGGAGGCGATGTAGCGCTCCGTTCCTCTCTGATCCAGCGAGGGAGGCGATGTAGCGCTCCGTTCCTCTCTGATCCAGCGAGGGAGGCGATGTAGCGCTCCGTTCCTCTCTGATCCAGCGAGGGAGGCGATGTAGCGCTCCGTTCCTCTCTGATCCAGCGAGGGGGTGATGCAGCGCTCCGTTCCTCTGATCCAGCGAGGGAGGCGATGCAGCGCTCCGTTCCTCTGATCCAGCAAGGGGGGCGATGCAGCGCTCCTTTCCTCCCTGATCCAGCGCGGGGGGCGATGCAGCGCTCTGTTCCTCCCTGATCCAGCGAGGGGGGCGACGCAGCGCTCTGTTCCTCCCTGATCCAGCGAGGGAGGCGACGCAGCTCTCTGTTCCTCCCTGATCCATCGAGGGGGTGATGCAGCGCTCCGTTCCTCCCTGATCCAGCGCGGGGGGCGACGCAGCGCTCTGTTCCTCTCTGATCCAGCGAGGGAGGCGATGTAGCGCTCTGTTCCTCCCTGATCCAGCGAGGGGGTGATGCAGCGCTCTGTTTCTCTCTAATCCAGCGAGGGAGGCGACGCAGCGCTCCGTTCCTCTGATCCAGCGAGGGGGGCGACGCAGCGCTCTGTTCCTCTCTGATCCAGCGAGGGAGGCGATGTAGCGCTCTGTTCCTCCCTGATCCAGCGAGGGGGTGATGCAGCGCTCTTTCTCTCTAATCCAGCGAGGGAGGCGACGCAGTGCTCTGTTCCTCCCTGATCCAGCGACGGAGACGATGCAGCGCTCCGTTCCCCCCTGATCCAGCAAGGGTGGCGATGCAGCGCTCCGTTCCTCTCTGATCCAGTGAGGGGGGCGATGCAGTGCTCCGTTCCTCCCTGATCCAGCGAGGGGGGTGATGCAGCGCTTCTTTTGGGTCCCCAGCCAAGATCGGCAGTGTGTTTCTAACCATGCATATATGGCTGACCCTGCAGTCCACACGGCACTGTTTTTACTGCCACTAATAGAAAATCTTTGTAATGTTGCTGCAAACATTTTGCCCAATGTTAGGTAGCACTTAAATTCACATGAGCAATTTTCTTTAATCATATGAAAAGCACACTGCTCAAAGCATTTTCAACCTCAATCTTGGTTGCTTTTAGTGTGCAGTCTTGTAAGTCTCAAAACAAGAACTGTGTAATTACAAACCAGGAACTAGGTGAGTGAAAGTGTGACAGGAAATAAAATACCACAGAACTCTTTCTCAAACCATGCATAATGAGCACAGAAAACATAAGAAAATATAAACTGAAGTTTGCAGGTAATACAATAAAGACAATTGTGTTAGTTTGCAATGGATGTGTTTGTGTTTCCTGCTTTGTGAATTAAACATGAGACATGGTATGGAAGACGAATCAGAAGCTTATTCTCCCTAACTGGGCACACATATAAGTGGCAGAGATGTAGTGGAGATGGGTGTATGCACATATAGCACACTTTAGCGTTCTAGAGAACCTCTTGTCCTACTATCTTAAAACCTATTAAGGACGTTTCCATAGCACAGGTATCGTAACTGTCAATCCTGCACCCATAAAATAGTTTTAGTCACAACATTTCAAGAGTAAATTTAGCACCAATGCTTCATATAAATAATATGATATTGTATATATAATATTGTACAACGAAGTTGGTACAGCATTAGCGCATTTGTTTAATAATAAAAGCACAGGATTTTACAATTCTGTCATGTGCAGGAGCCCAGTACCTCATGCACATTTTGACAGCTTCTCCTTTTGCTGCCTCAGGGTGTTCAATAAGCACACTGCACTCAGGGTGTTCAATAAGCCTCCACACTGCACTCAGTGTTCAATAAGCACACTGCACTCAGGGTGTTCAATAAGCACACTGCACTCAGGGTGTTCAATAAGCCTCTACACTGCACTCAGGGTATTCAATAAGCACACTGCACTCAGCGTGTTCAATAAGCCTCTACACTGCACTCAGTGTTCAATAAGCACACTGCACTCAGGGTGTTCAATAAGCACACTGCACTCAGGGTGTTCAATAAGCACACTGCACTCAGTGTGTTCAATAAGCACACTGCCCTCAGAGTGTTCGGTAAGCCTCCAGGATGCATAAAGGAAACGGATGTATAAACTGACATCATTCCAGAGCCATTCATTCTTTCCCTTCACAATGTCGTGCCGCATTTCCTGCAGGCAGGCCTTGTATTGTGCCTTAAAAGCTGCTCTCTCCTCTCTGGCAGAGTGGGGGAGGGGGAAGTACACTTATGTTTTACAGTGTGCATTCAACTGCATTGCTAGTTGTTTTACATATAAGGGTTTGTTCCATTATTGTTTAAGATTCACATGTAACCCTTTACCTCAGGCACACACTGTGGGAACTCCGTTAACATCCACAAGTGGACAACAGTGTTCTGTTGTGAACATAGCTTTTGAAAGTACATGACAGCAAGGCAGGTTGATGCGCTGCCCTGTAACAGAACCCAGTTGCCGGCACAACACTGCTATTATCTGGTCACATTATTTACACAGCTTTTTATTTCTGGAGTAATTGCTTATCGTCACATGAGGGCCTAACTCAAACATTTGCCTAGCTGCCAGATATCACATATACTTGTTCAGTGAAGGATATTGAGCACGAAAGGGTTTTGTAGGGCTATGACATGTATAATCACAATCTTAAACTTATTTTCTGTATAAAATACAATTTGATAGACAGGAAATTAGCCAGCATCAGTCTAGAACAGTGTCATCATGAATACATGTACTAAACTTATTTTATTTATAAAACATTCTTTAAAGTAACTGATTATGAGTAAAACACTGTGGCCACGGCCCTCCTGTTGTTAGTGTATCTGTTCTGCACAGATATGTTTAAACACTAGGTATGTGCAGCAGTGCCTTAACAACAAAACAGATTAACAATTCTACACATTGCAAACCCCTAAACCAGTTTCTGTACACAGACAGACCGCCCCACAACTCCCTCTCGCTTGCCGAAGCTATACACTGCACCAACAGTGCGCTTTTGACTCCGCCACTGTATTATTCCAAAGGCGTTTTTCCCATGGGCATATTATCAGCCCGGCTGTTTTCCTGGGATAAGGAGAAGGGGGCGCATGTACTAAATACATACGAGTGGTGTTCGGAATGAGTGATGTTGATGGAAACCAATGATCGTTACAGCTGGAGCAATGGTGTACCGTATAAGGAGAAAGGGAAGTTAATTGCGTGCGGTAGCCGCTAGTATTGTGAGTGCGGAAGGGGCGCGGCTTGGATTGGATGCAGGTTATTCCATTTCCTCGGCCAGTAGGCGCCTCTCTACACCTGACTGAATAGATCTTCACAAAGTTGCCGAAATGCTGAGTTTGGGAAGTGGAGGAGGAAAATCTACAAAGCCGTCTTTTGTCTCTTATGTCACCCCAGAGGTAAGCTTTTTCTAAGTAGTTTAGTGTTAGAACGGCGACAAGGGAGTTCAAAGAAGAAGATTCAATCTCTGTACTGTACTACTGTATGAATTGGACTGTACTTAGCTTAACCTGTTTTTGGGCGGGGTTACTAGTACTGTACTAACTTGTAATGCTGCTGCACTCTGTACCAGTGATTACTCGTTTGAAATTCCACACGAGCACATATTTAGTATTGGTCATACTGCATGTAAATCGATTGATTACTTGCTTTATTGGTTGTTTTTTTTAAATGTACTTATCTAGTAGTACCTATGTATGTGTCAGTTTGTTTATTCATAATGCACATTAGTGTAATGCAACATAATGTACAGTACCCATTACAATGGATATGTACAGTAAATGTGAATATGCACTGTAGTTTAAATGAAAGAAATCCAAGATGTAACGCTGGAATAACCTTGTGTGCAGAGTCCATGGAACTGTGTGTAACTTGATGGATCTCGTTCAAGGTTTCTTTTTCGTTTCACAGAACATCTCAAGCAGTATTTAAGTGTTGCACTTGAAAAGGTTGTTAACAATGTATTACTATAGCAGGTAGCCTGGTCTTGTATTTCTTACTGTAAACAATGCAAACATTTTTGAAGCGTTTACTTCAACCTTACAAAACAAGAAGAAGCAACAACAACCATGTTACGCAAGGTCCGTCTGAGGCCGTTCCCTTTTCTGTTTGTTTAGCAGTTCATTTCAAAGTGAACGTGGTTCTGTTGTTTGAGAGCACACTTTGCTGCTCCAACTGAACTCTCCTCACCCCGAATGAGTTTGAATTGTAGGTTTCAGTGCAGTGTCAAGATCAGAGCAGTTAAAAAAAAAAAAATAACAAAAACCACGTGACACAGAACCAGCTGAGAGAACTGCTGTAAATTCCAACTGTGAAAGGGCTTCAAGTTGTTTTTGTTTCTATGTTTTGAACATTAATGTGGAATTTTCCACTTTAGAAAAAAGCGTAAATTTAAAAGCTGGCGGTAACGTTTTGAAAGGTGTGTTTTCCTGGGACCAGGGCTGTTGATAGCTTGGCCAACATGTGCTGTAGTCTGTAGGGTTGAGTTCAGAAGCACATTTTCATAACTGTACACGAGCTTTCAAAGGCTAACCAATGTTTATTTAAAACTCTGTACATTACAAAGAGGCGGGACGACAAATAGAAACACTAACCACGTTAGTGCCGTCGTACATTTTTATGGATTTATTTATTTTTAACCCAACCATGTTGCAAGCTGATGCGCTAATTCCCTCAGCACCTGACGGATTAAGCATCCTTGCCACTTCTAGTGGACTCTAATTGATTCTGCTATAGAGTACTAGTTTTGGGGCTCTTAATATTACCAGATCTGTTTCAAAATCAGTAAGAATCCTAAAATATTTTCAAGTTACATATTTCTAATCCCCCCCCCCCCCCTTTTTTAAAAATGAATTTAACAATGAAAATGTCTTCTTGAATATGATAATGATAGTAGGCGGAAAACACGCCTCATTTATAAGGACGTTTTTTGTAGAAATACAGTTAATACTGTCTGTTATAAATGACATGGTTTTTAAAAAAATAAAATAAAAAGCCACCAGCTGATTTGAAGTGACTCTTCACTGATGCATTGAGACTTTCTCAGACCTCGGCTCGTCAGCACAGATTCCCACTGAACATCCATTGTGTAAGTGGTACTGTTTATGCAGCAAATGCCAAAGCTGTGTGTGGTTTTCAACCCTGGTCATCAAGTACTCCTTTGTTTCAACCAGGAACTACATTTGTGGTTTAAATGTGCATTGTTCCAGTGTTTTTTGAGAATTTAAACAACGATTGCTCCACATTCTATGTTCATTACCAGGCTATAATAAAATGAATAACAAAAAGAGAACTGGTTGAAACCACAAAAAAAAAAGACACCTATAACATGATGCAGCAGGTGTCAAAAATACTTTGTATGCAGCAGTATGTGTTTTCACAGGCTCATTTTTTTATTTAGATCTTTAACCCTTTAAGGTGCTAGGGAAATGTGTCCCACAAATATAAATATGCTAACGTCCTTATTTTTGCAACGCGGGGCACGGAACAGGGTTTAAAATGTACTGACAGGTTGGATCTGGTCATCCAAATGGTCAGTTTCCGAGTCACTCTCGGATGTATTTTAAGAAGAAACCGTTTGAACAAGAGCTCAATTCCCCGTGTACCTTAAGGGGTTAAAAGTTGATTGTCATTTCATATTCAATATTATGTGGACGTTTGGTGTGCAGTGTTTCGGGTGTAACAGCAGAGATCCTGTTAAGATGTTCTAGCTTGATTTGAGTTGGGGTTTACATTTAAGATTAGTGCAGTAATGTAGATGTTGGGTGGGTTCTCATTCAGGGTCAGATTAAGATTCATGAATTTTCCAAGCAAAAATTCAATAGAAATAGAGTGCTGTGGGAGCTAATGATTGGGGGGGGGGGGGGGGGGTCATATCTGAATATCCATTCAGAGCTCAAACACATATTGAAGTTACCGTAAAATAAACTAAACCCTGTACCCCTGTCAAGTTACCTTCTGAACAAAGGACAGAAAGAATCCTGTTTGAATGATTTCAGTGGTGACGTATTCAGACCCATCAATTGAACACACCCCAGTGGGTTTTATCTTTCATTATATCAGTGTGTTTCCTTTTCATTATAACTTCTTGATAGTATGTTATTAATTTGTAACTTTAAATATTTAATTGTAATATGTGTCAACGCATAGATTGAAATGTGCGTGAGACTCTTCACAGGGTGTGCTGTAATTTCTCGGTGGCTGCACTTTTAAAACCTGAAAGCATCAGTTCCTCTCTGTCCTGGCTGTTTCACCTCCACCTTCAATCGACATTTCCATTGCTGGCCAGGTCTGCAGAAAGCAGATCCTGCTGTAAGAGAGTGCTCCTGCCCTGGATGCAGTAGAAAATGAGATGAAAGTGCTCGCTCTAGTGTGATGGAGCTGCAGGACACAGGGAAGCTACAGAGATCACGGTTTGTGTTTCACACAGTCTGCAGGAATAATTACAAAGAGCTTTACTGCTCCTCGGGTTCCTCTGGTCTCCACTATGCAGCCTAATACACTAAACCAAGCCAGGGTTAGGCTCCTGCAGTGTCTGGTGAGCTGTGTAGTAATTCCTCACCTTTCCTATTTCTGGCAGTTTGCATCAAATGAAAACAGAGTTGGTCCTTTCATTTTTAATTTGCTAGAAATTATTTTATTTTTTAATTTTTTTGTTATTGTTATTAAATACATCATTTGTGCATCTGCTTTCATTGCATGATATATTTTTGGTATGTAATTGAAGACAAATATATGAAACGATAGAATTGCTTGTAGAAATCTGTGCTGGAACACGATAATACATATTACCATCAAAAGATGTCTTCTGGAAAAATAAAAAAGGATGGCACACAAACATTTAGTTCTTGTGATTTGCTGTTTGCGGTTGATTGCAAGAGGCAAGGATACTGGAGGTTATCTATAGAAAGTGAAATGTTTTCAGAACACCCCTTAGTTTCCACCGGCAGTAACAATACTTCACGTGCCAAACACAGAACGACCTTGTGGTATCATTTATTAAAAACAGGACGCAGTAAATACAAGGCACCTGTGTGTGCTGTTGTGCACGCTGAGTGCTGTGGTACATTGTGCCCATCAGCAGTTTGTGTGTTCTTTCTACTGCAGTGAAATTCCTGTTTCAAGGGCTCGTTGTTCATAGTTGTTTCATTTGAAGGTAGAAAGTTTGTATACAAACATACCACATGAAGGAGGCTTGGATGCACTGACATTTTTCTTCAAAGATAACAGTCCCTATGTATTTCTAATTAGAATTAACAGAATTTGTGTTTAAAATCAAATTATTTTTTGTTTAAAAAGTATTATTTGCAAAGTAAAGGTACAGCTATGGGCTCAACTTTTGCCCCCAGTTATGCAAATTTATATATGGGCCATTGGGAAAACCAGTTTATGAATGACACTGCCTCCAATCCACATTCACAGGATATTTTATTCACAAAAACTACTTTCACTTTCATGTTCCAATCACATGCTGCTAAATCTAGCGAAATCAAAGCGATTTCCCTTATGATTTATCCTAAAACTACAGTATAGGTAAAACTGTAATAATCCAGAATAGGCTGTGAAGGCTTTATTTTGCTCAACTGAATTTTTATTACTCTCCTCATAACAGGAAATAGGATCACAACAAAACAAAACGTTGATCCCTGTACGTAACATTTACCTTGCTAGTTTGGCCAGTGTCTGGAAAGTGTGAAGTATTTTCGAGCGATGTGCATTACCTGCATCTGTGTCCCCCGATTCTGACTCGCTTGCCAAATCTGAAGCATCACTTTGCTGAGTTAATGTGTTAATACCACACATGGTTGCCACCTGGCCCCATAACTCCAGAACACTGCGAGACAGAACAGGATTTTGAAGTTGCCTTTAAACTGAAGGAAATCAACACGTGAATTGAGAGCTAAACCTTTGCTAAATTGATTCTGTTGATTAATTATCTCGAGGCAGCACGACAATACGATAACCGCTTTCAACAAATTAAATAAATAAATACCATCATCAATATTTATTTATTTTATTAATAGTTTTAAAAATATATATTTTTAAGTTTCTTTATAGTTTCCAATAGTATATCGCCTTCTCCTGCTCAAATCATTAATACTGACCAGCTGTTCACTATTCCTGACACCAGACAGCGTGAACACCTGATCAGTGTTATCATTTGCCAGCAGGAGGCGCTGTAGTACAAGAGCAGTCATACAGTACAAGAGCTGTGTTAGGGGGCAGTGACGTACATATGGGACATTTATCAGCATTCATTGTGATCGTTTTTGCCTCCTTTTGTATCTTTGTTTATTGACTTGTGTTGTGTTTTATTTAACAGGACATGAAAATAAAAGAAAAAGAGGAGGGCTTAAGATCAAAGCATCCATATTTACTGCCAGGTAATGTGTTTAAAGCCTATTTATAGTTCAGTGGGTTTCATAACCTGTTGCACAATATAGTGTAATCCGTTTCTGTGGATCCAGAGCACAGCAGAGCCACAGCTTGGGTAATGTTTGCATGGCTCCCTGTATGTGAAACAGTGTGATAAATATAAATAGAAATCCTCTTCTGCACCAGTACAGTAAGTGCATTGAGCCAGTGGGAGTGCTGCATTGCTCTTTGTGCTCCCAGTGGATTATAGAGGGAAAGTGTCTGGGGATCATTCGTCTCCCCGCACTTCAGTGACTCCTACTGGTCAGATCTCGTCATTCCACAGAGAGGATTCCCAGGCTGGGCCTCGCTTCCCAGGTTCGCTTGCTTGGTAACCTCCATTCCTCAAAGCAGGGGTGTCCAATCCCGGTCCTGGAGGACCGTTCCACTCCAGGTTTAACAAGAACAATTGTAGAATTACCTACTTTGGGTTCTGGATGGAGGTTTAATTGGGCTGTCCTTGCAAAGGTAACACAAAATTCTCCTGTCAGGACACTGCACTCTTGATTGGCTATCCTATTATTGTTAATAAAATCATGAATAATCCTCTCCCTACACCGAAACCCTAACCTTAAGGTCAGTATCATGTACTGCAGTCATTACACATCCTAAAGTAGTTCATGTTTGGCAGTGAATAAGCGTTTTTGTTACTTTAAAAAAAGAAAAAAAAAAGTGGCCGGAGGTGCTGACTTCCTCAGTTGTCCTGACAGGAACATTTCATGGTACCTTTTGTAGGCACTGCTATAAGCGGTTCACTTAAACAATTTAGAACTGTGTTGAAACAAAGACAAGGAGTGAAAGGTCCGTTCACTATATTGGTTTGAAATGTGCAGTGTTGGAAGAAATGTGTGTTTATAGAAAACCTATTTAATTTAAAACCTGAGTAAATGGATTTAAAAAAATAAAGAGCTGAGGTGTGGACTACAAAATCTACAGGCCATTCAAATGCCATTCAAGTTGTATTTCTATGATTCTCTCAATAAAACCTGTTCGTGTGGCTAGAGAGTAGTTTGGCTGTCCAGAAACCTTTACACTATTTATTATCGTACAACAAACACAGCAACACATGATTGTGTCAGTAGGTGGCGCTGTACAGTAATTGCAGTGACTCTGTGCTGCAGGTGAAGTGGTGTTCTGCAGTGCGAACCATGTGCTGAAATACACCCAGGAGGATGCGTCGCAGCGCGGCGTGTACGGGACTCTGCTCTGTACCAACTTCAAGATCGCCTTCATCAGTGACGAGAGCGCTTCACAAGAGACGGTGAGTCGTGTTCACACTTGTACCACCGCTTGACAAACCTGGACCAGCATTCTGTAGAACCTGTTACTATCCTTTTGTAGAACCTGTTACTGTACCACTGTTGTACATTGACATGAACAGTCCTCTCTTTTAAAATGTGAGGAAATGTTCCTTCCACTAACCTGGAACGAGGAACCTTGATTATAGGGAGAGGAAGTGCATTTTGAGTATCGTTGCCTCTTGCGAGAAAGCTGACAGACATATTCGATCTTAGTAGATCTTCTGTGAAGCAAGCAAATAGATTTCTGCGAAATGTACCCTTTGCTGTGTAAAATAGTGTCAAAATACATTTTTTTGTATTGCTTAAAAATAAATACAGCAAATGTTTGCCTTATTGATGCACTACCGGTTACACTGAATTAGGAACCTGGCAGCCGGGTTTAGCTTGCTTCCAGTAAATGATTGAACACACACTGCATAGAGCAGCACAGTTTCTTTAAAATATCTTCAATGAAAAAGACACTAGCTGCACCAAAGATCTGCAATATTTCTGCTAAAGATCGCCAGTCTTTGTCATTGGCTTGGTTGCGCTGTGATATTAGCAGCTGCTTATAAATACTGCAGTGAGCAGGCTTCTTTTCTGTCGCAAGACCTTCATAACTACAAATAGCTGTGCGCTGCCAAGATTAGCTGGACAAAGAGAGAGCTCCCCCCCCCCCCCCCCACAGATCAGCACCTCATTGAAAACCACAGAAGCAGACCAAGACCTAGTAGCTGTTCACTAATTTGTTTTTTTTTTTGACAATTTTCCCAGATTTTCAGTTCCAGTGGTTTGATTTCATGTGCACAACAAATCGAAACTACAGATGCAATGGGGTGTTGTAATAAATGTGCACCCTGCTCTGTCACTGACATACCGTATTCCTGCGAATTTAAGACACGCCTTTTTTAATTGTTTTTTGCTCCTCAAAAATAGCTTGCGTGTTAAATTAAAGTACAGTATAGTGATGCGTGTATTACAGTCACCAACAGATGACATGCCAAGCAGTACCACAGTTCACAAATTGGGAGAAAAACAGGTGCGAGTAATCTCCATATGCATGTGTTATGTTCTGTTAGTTGGTATTGTGCATACCGTTCTGACTGTTGGGTTTGCAATGTCATCAATGCTGTTGCTGGGTTACATGCCTGATGTAGTGGAGTGTTGTGTCGTGCTCGCTGTTGCCGGGATGTGTGATGCCGTGAGCGACGTGTGTGTGTGTGTGTGTGTGTGTGTGTGTGTGTGTGTGTACAACAGAGACATCATCTTAAGTATTCTATAGTATGCAGCACAATAAACGAGGTCCGTGGTTAATCTACAACGACACTTTCGGGTCAGATTTGTACGATACAACAGCGTAATTGAGGTTGTGTCTTTCTAAAAGCATATTTATTTGATTATTTTTTTGCCTCAAAGTGAGGGTGGTAAATTTGGGTTGCGTCTTAAATTTGAAGGAATACGGTACTTGTTTATACTACATCGCTGCAGAAATATGTGTCTGTAGTTTGTAATTTACATAATGATGTCATGAATATCTGTTTCTTTTGTTTAGGCACCTCCATTTAGGAATAAGCTTTTAAGTGAAAATGATATTCCCCTGACGTGTGTGGACCACATCTACGGAGGTTTGTGTGTATTTCAATTGTTTATTCCTTTATTCCCAGCCCCGATGTTTGCTTATTGTTTCATCCTTTTGCATGTGTTTTGAATTGATTCATCGGTTCTGATAAAAGACGCTACAGTAGCGTTTCTGTCTTCCTATTCCCACTGTAGCAGCCTGGGAGGGCCCTTATAAAAGTTAACCACAGTAACTTTGCATTTTTTCCAGGGTTATAAAATGCAATTGCCATACAGTGGTTTACCATGGGTTTCCATGATTTCACAGTGTTTGTCGTAAGATGTTCAGGCTGTTTTTAAGCCATCTAAAGAGGATGTGCAAAGCCGGTAGAATATTCGAATGTAAATCTCACAAAAGCTGCCACTGTAATGAAACTACAGCTAGATAAACCGTGAACCTTATATAAGGCATCGATAGTAACTGTTGAGTTGACCTTTTAAATTTCAGACCCATCTCTATTGCGTTCAGTCAGTAAGCATCATAATAACACTTTAGAAAGGCGATTGCCTGAGCCAATGAGAAACCTGTATGTCCTTGTCAGAGCCAATCGGTAATACTTGGAGGAGGGCAGATCTATCAAATAGCTTGCATCTCCAGTGTGCTGGGATCCCATTCCCCTCAGATCATCATGGCTGTATCTGAAAGAGATGCCATGCAAGTTCAACACATTCTGCTGACAGCTTTATTCCTTTTATATAGAGTCCTCTCCGCACCCAGATAATCCACTAACTACACTGTGTTCTTTATTGCAGTGAGTGATGAAAAGAAAAAGCTGATAATAGGAGGTCAAGTGAAAAGCAAGTACCCTTCAAAACTTATAATCCAGTGTAAAGATTTGAGAGTCTTTCACTTCTCGTTGACATACGCAAAAGAAGAGGAAGCTAAAAAGGTTTGTGGCTGGGAACGTTGCACAACTGAACAGCCTTTGTTTGGTGATTGAGACAAGCTGTTGAGTTCCGTTGTTGCCTTTTCTTTTTCTTTAGGAAGCTCTGTATAGAAGTGTACACTTTCACTGTCTTTCACTCTTCTGTTTCAGATATTCCAAGGAATTGTCCACCACAGCCTTGAACCCAAGTCTCTCAAATGTGTTTTTGCTTTTTCTTACTGTGAAACAGCATCACCATCCCAAGGTAATCAGGTGCATGTCATTTTGCTTTTCAATTTTAAAACAAACAGAATGCCTAACTAAATCAATACCACATCCTCTAATGTACGGAGTGTTGATAAAATAACAGTGCTATAGAAAGGCAGGTATGTGTCTGTATCCGATTACATGAGTTATTGTGTAAGTGGTAGGTTAAGTGATCTTACCTGCCATACACTTATATATTGTAGGTTTCAAATGTGCAGTTGTGAAAGAAACACATGCTATAGCAAACATGGATTTTCATTTCAAACCATTCTATCTGGTACTACACTAGACAGAAGAAAGTTCTTGGTTTGCTTGCCTTACCTTTCAGAAAGCCTCTTCCTGTTTCACTTCCTATAGCTGTAGTTGGTCAACAAAGGAAAGCATGTGTTGAGAGCGGTGACAATTTCACTTTCCAGGAAGAATGACTTGAAAATAGATTCCTTTAACCTACTGTGCTAGTTATCGTGTTTTTACATTGAAATATCTGTTTGCTGTAGCATGTGTTTCTTTCAAATCTACACATTTGAGACCTGTGATAAGGAATGGATCTGCATCGCAGATAGGATTTATGGGAATATCTTGACGGTTACAACCACATGAATAGAAAGTTTTAAAGAAAAGGAGGGAACAGTAAGTTCTAGGACTCGCATGGGCAATGGGAGGGAAGAACGTCTGGCATAGCAAGCAGCCAATTCAATCCACCCCTTTGGATGTCCGCTGCAGAGCCGTCTTTGCTGCTCCCCGGTAGCTGCAGAATCTTTGTGCCCATATTTCCTGTACACTCAATCTAGTGATGTTGTGGGACTGACCCAATTGCTGCTCTTTTACAGCCTCTCGGAAAAGCAGTCTGACTTTAATGTTTGAAACGAAAGAGGACTGGAGCGTGGAGCTGGGCCGCACTAAAGGGAATTGCAAAGTGTCGAGTGCCAATGCGGACTATGTTATCTCTGAGAAGTGAGTGCTGATTACCGTATTCGGCATGCTGTTGCTGTTAGATGATGCTTCATTATTCATATCCCAGACAAAGTGGGTGGAGGTGGCTTTTGAATATGTTTGTTTGAAGTGCTTGATTTGAAGTCTGTAAAATCTGAAAAGGTGTTGCAAAGTTAACCCTCAGCAATCATCTAAGCATAGCATAAAAAACAGGACCAGAAGACAGTTATGGATGATGTACATCAGATTTGAACACAGTAATTATTATTAAACACAAAACAACAAATACCCCCCCCCCCCCCCCCACCCCATCCACAGGGAACCTTACTTCACAGTATTAGAGTTCATAGTAATATTATGTGAAAAGAATGAGAGTGAGGGAACACAAACCAGAGGGTTCTACGTATAAACAGAAATGCATGAACATATGTGTATACACACGTGTGTGTGTGTATGTACGTACATACATACATACAACACGTATTTGTAAGTGAGTCACAATACTGAGGTGTGTAAATCCTTCTTTGCTTTTTTCACAGGCTGCCACAGTTCTTTGTCGTCCCCTTTGCTGTTTCAGACGACGATATTTTGAGATTCCTCGGTAAAGGAATACCTGTAGGTATTTTAGAGTGTTCTGGCATGCATTTGTTAAATGTTCATCCAGGGCTTCGCTTTATTTGTCAGAATGTGTCCAATTGGATACAGTGAAGCACAGGACCCCTGGGAATACTGATTTGCAAAGCAATCTGAATTTATAATTGTGGGTGTGGGCGTGGATTCCTATTAAGAGCT
The DNA here is from genome assembly GCF_902713425.1 of Acipenser ruthenus. Lineage (NCBI taxonomy): Eukaryota > Metazoa > Chordata > Actinopteri > Acipenseriformes > Acipenseridae > Acipenser > Acipenser ruthenus. The sequence continues at coordinate 10,972,600 of NC_081190.1, forward strand.
TCAGCTCACCAATGCTGATTACAGAGAGGGCGCTGAAGTCCACACAGGCAAGTCAAACTATTCAATGCATCTCTGCCAGTCTCTATGTGGGTGTCATGTTGTGGGGTGTGAAAGAAGCACACGTCATGTCTAGGGGTGTAACGATACACTAAAGATGCAATAAGATCAGTCTCTATCTGGTGCTTTTTTAATCCTTTTTTTTTGCAGTTGAGGACAACATTTCAATGAAATAACTAGATCCCATCATTCGGGAAGTGTTTGGTGCTGCATACAGTGGGATTGCTGTATCTATCGCCATACACAATGGTTTATTGAAGCACAGGGAATTCCACCCCTAATCATGTCAAATGTTACATTCGAAAGCTGCATGCAGTAGTGGCTATTTCTGACCTGTGTTTACCCCTTGATAACTGCTGCTTGCTGAGTTCTGACAGTGCTCACAAGGAAGAAGACTGTCATTGAGGTGCTTCACCACTAGGTGGGCTCTGCTGCTTTGAACCTGGATATCAAAAAGATGCTGCAATGGACCTCAGAGAGAACACGTTCCAAAAGAATACCTAATTTTAATGTTTTAAAATGACTTTCCTTGTAACACTTGCAAACATTGGTATTGTCATTGCTGTTGTGCGCACACAGTCGATGAAAATGATACTTTCGTTTCCGCCAGCTCTTAGGGTGAAGATGGTGCTGATGTTCTCTGCTTTGTTTCCCACACAGTTCTGGTGCTGGTCCCATCACAGTGGCTGTGCTCTTTTTAAAATGGCTTGTTTACCCACCATTCAGGAGGATGGTATTTCACAGAAATACATGCACAGGTCAGTCATTGAATTGAAACGTTTGTTTGATTGGGCTGTACACTGAATATCCATCAAGCTGCAGGGAGCTTTGGATTGGAAGTTAGCTGTGGTTAAGACATTACTTGGACATGGAGTTGCTTCAAAAGTTACCAGAAAGTTAAAGTACTTTAGCTAACCAAATAATTCCATTAGAAGTGCACCTCGTATATGTTGCCATCACTTTGTATTTTCCTGTATAAAAGATGTACTCATTATGGGAAATGTGTACAGTATTGGAATTGTTTTAATGGTTTATCTTCTGTTGTCCCTGAACCATTGTGTTGAGAGGCCCATGACATTGGCTGTATCATTTATTTATTGTCCCTATTCCGATCGCTTTGATATTGCTGGATGAAAATTTCATTATTTTTCTCAGTAAAAGATGTTAAAACACTGTACAATGCACTGAATACAGTAAGTCTTGATATCGATTATTTTACAGTTCCAAAGTACATACTTGTTGTTTTGACGAACGTTCCAATAATTCCTGTTCATTTCCAGTATTCTGGATCATTTTATTCAGAGGCATCTGTGCATCTATGGTGTTGTCATGTCAGTCTACCTAACAAAGAGACAGTTATTAAGATGTTTCTGCATGCAGCTTGGGACAGCTGTTCCACTTGGAATTGATGTGTTTACCCTCCAGGAGCTGTGGTTGGTTTACAGCATGCATAAGGACTGGGGTAATTCCTTTAATGGATAGCTCAATTTCGAGGTCATCTCATGTAATGGGTAATGATTGATCTCATGATGACACATGCTGTATGTATTGAACAGACTGTCTCTGTTCTCACCAAGTATCAAAGCTAACCAGCGAATGCAGCAGAGTTTGACGAGATCGTTTCCAACGATGGTTTGCCATATTTATGAAGGAATCATAATGATCTATATCAAAGAACTGGACATAGTACCTTGAATTGGAATTATTCCTTCCTGGAACTAAGACCCAACTTTGAACTTTTTAATCATGCTCTTTGAATTCAACACATTTAAAATACACTGTTGTATAGTAAGATGTGAGAAGTTGTACTAATTCATGTAAGGTAAGATTTATGGACGTACACCTGCCTTTACGCAATGTTAGATTGATTTTTTTTAAGTAGAAAAGTAGGGATCCTTAGATATTCCAAACCACTTGAAAGAGTGTGCAAATTAAATGTTCATGACATGTAGTCTAGACTGAATGCTAATGCTGGCAGAAGATTATGTAGGCTCTTGGAGATGCATTCCAGGGTGCTTAGCTTAGGGGGACCGGATTCATTTTCAGCACAAGGAATGTAAATAAGTTGTGTTTGTTTTAATTCTAAACATTCCTGGTAGTTTCCAGTTATCTATCGTGCACGTTACCATACAGTACATTCTAGAGACCAAATGGGCATCTGTTCTGCATGGTGTTGTATACAGGCCACAACAGGCACATGCATTACTATTGACACTGGGTATACAATCTTACTAACTGTCACGTGCAATTATAAGCCATTTCAGAGCCCCCAGATTTGCCTGCTGGGTAGTATTGCATAACAGGGCTGTGTGTAGAGAAACCCTTGAGTGATGCAGGGTTTTCATTGAATAAAGTACTTTGAATTGAATGGGATTACTGTAGCTGTGTGTACCACAGTGGCATTGGTCTTCTGACAGACTCTGCTATTCACATTACAATTGTATGAAACACAGTGAATGTATTTAATGCCAAAACCCCTCTAAAGCAAAGCACGTTGCAAATGTGAACATACTAGGAGTGCTGGCATTGTGCAATACATTCCAGCCTTTTAAATGTGCTGTTTGTAGGATGCTTGATGCTGTTACCCAGGACCAGCTCTGTCCAGTGAAAATAGAGGACCTGTCCAGCTGCCTCCCTGCCCTTCAGGACCTCCAGCTGTCATACAATAAGTTCAAACAGCTCTTCCTGATTGGTAAGCTGTACTTCTCACTCTTCATTGACAAGCATCGTGTTCTGTAGTGGACATGCAGGGCCCCTGGGTTAAGTTGTGTACTGTGTTGGGATGAAGCACATTTAAGCTTTTGACTGTCACAGACTTGTTTGACTGGTACACAGTGCACCAAAGGAATCCATTCCCTTCCAAATGAATTCATGTGATTCGTTGTAGTCTGTTCAATGAAGAAATCACTTGCGTAACCACCCCCCACCCACCCACAAACATGCTTTGTTTTTAAGGTAGGTGCTTGCATGTCCGCTCACTTTCACATCTGGCTTGGGTAACATGTGAAATGACTTTTGATCACAATTTAGCACCTGAACCTTTTGAAAGCATGCTGAAAAATAGAGGCAAAGGAGTGGTTTCTTTTCCCAGGGCAGGATATTTATTTCTTAGCAGATTTATTTCTTAGCAGATGCCCTTATCCAGGGTGACTTACAATTGTTACAAGATATCACATTATTTTTACATACAATTACCCATTTATACAGTTAGGTTTTTGCTGGAGCAATCTAGGTAAAGTACCTTGCTCAAGAATACAGCAGCAGTGTCCCCCACCTGGGATTGAACCCACGACCCTCCGGTTAAGAGTCTAGAGCCCTAACCACTACTCCACACGGCTGCCTATTTAACACTTTACTGCCTGGGTATGTTCCCATTCTCAATGTTAAATTAAATTTCTCCGTGTCAGATTCATTGGACACTGGGCAGCAAAGGGTTAAAACTACTTGCTAGCCCTCCAGGATGCTGGGAGTTTTGAGTGCACACCCTTGCTTGATTTTTAAACTACTTCTAGCCCTCAAGACACTCTGAGGTTTGAGTGCACGCCCTTGCTTAATTTTTAAATTCACTATTCATCCTATAATCCTTGTATTTCATTAAATCGAATAGTTTTGGATTACATTCAAGATTCTATTTTTGGGTACATTTCAAAATGGTAATAATTTTTAAAGGCAGATTGAAAATGGTTAGCTTTGCTATGTCTCAGGTTTGTTATGCTTTGTTTTTTTGTGCAGATAGTACTACTGAATTTTGGGTATCTGATATGAAATGGTTTTCTTCATTGGAAAATTCTGGCTGGCTGGAAATCATCAGGTTGGTAACAACAAGGAACACTTGCAGGTGTTTTGTAAAGGACTCTTGAAACTCCATCTTAACCCCGGGATGTACTAACAGCTCTGATCACATCTAATACAAGATTTCAGTCTTGAGGCCATCTGAATGTAATTGCAAAGCACACTTCCAATCTTGTACAGAACTCCATGTGGCAATGTTCATCAGCAGTAGAGATTACACTACAGTGGCTTGTGATGGAGCACATGCAGTCTCTAAGTGTTTGACATGCCCTGCTGTGCGCTGCTTTCCACATTCCACCGCTACCTAGATCATAGGCATGCTGGGGACAGACGTGCCCTTGTTTTGTATAAGCAACACCAATTACGCACGGAGAATCCGCAATGAATGAATGAATGATTTATTGATTGCAATTGCAGATGATTTAATGAACTGTGATGGGCGCTCAGGGCCTGAGTGAATGATAAATTTGGCCGCAGGCCTCGTCCATGGGTGCTCGAGGGCTACCTGTGCGAGGCCAGCTGGAAAAACATGAACAGTTGCATGCATCCCATTACTGCAAATAGGAAGTGGCTATGGGCCACCTCCACCCAAAAGATGAGGCTGCCAAACTATGAATGGAAAAATAATAATAATTGACACACCCCACAATGGCGCACTGCCACCTACCCCAAAAATATTGGAAAATTAACAAAAATGAGCAGCTGAGACACAGCCCAGCCTCTCCTGCCTGACCACGCACCCGCCGAACTAAATACGAACCACCCTACGCTCAGGGAAGGAAAACCCCCCTACTCGCATATTTAATTTGATGTAGGGAGAAACCTCAGGGAATCCATGTCTTGGGGTAGCCCTTCCTGCAGGCACTAAGCGGTCAACTCCCATTTCAGCTTTCCAGCACGTGATTGAGAGGCCGAAACGACATGGGAGAGTAACACATGGAGCCTTTATGCGCTTGCTGATGACGTGTTGGTTCGGGGAGGATTCTCCTTAAAAGCAACCAAGTTTACATTTCTCTCCAGTCTTGTACAATATAATGAATCTGTTCATTTAAAGATGAACTTAAGAACTGACTACACACCCAAATATGTAAACCACTGTACTCTCCTCAGTCTAACATTCAAACTACAGCAGGGCTCAATACCTTCATCTCAACCTCTCCAGGGTTACTAAACAAGGATTCAAAAGTAGATGCTTTGTAATAAAGCATTGATATATTGCTGTCACATGACTGAATGATGTTATATATAAAGTATATATTTGACTTTTTATTTTTTCTAACTGGCAGGCAGTGTCTTATGAAAGCAGTTGAGATTGTAGATTATCTGGAAAGTGCGCACACCAGTGTATTGATCGTAGGTGAGTGGCAACTTTATCTTTTAAACCCGTTTTGTTTTATTCATGTATTTGGTGGTTTTGTTTTTTCTGGGATAGGTTATCTCTTGATAGAAAAGGAGCTCATTATAATGAGCACAGTAATAGAGCCGACTGCCTAATTTAAATCGTAATCATAAAAAAAAACAAGCTTGTAAAGGGGTCACGTTCTAGACTGAAAAGTGTTAACCTTGTAAAGATGTCACAATAGAAAAGTGTCCAAGGTAAACAAGACAATGTTTGGGGCATCGTAATATGACTGACCCCTCTAGGCTAATTTTGGCTCATTTTTTTGTTCTATATTTATATTTATAGGCTATGCTGTCCTCTCATATCTTATTATTTTCTATATCCCAGACTTGGCTTGAGTCACGCATTTCCATTCTGTTGCTCTCCAGACCCTATTGTCAATATGAAGTTATTATAGATATTGCATTTAGTTTTGCATGTGATGTTACAGTGTGTAGAGCTGTCCAGTTGAATGGCACTGAAGCCACTGGGCTAGCTGTGCAATACCCTAGATTCCCCATACAGCTGGGTCCTGTAAAGGCAGTCCCGGAGGTTTTCCTACATTCTTTATTCTAACTTGGCTGGAGTGACTCCCAGTAGTCTCAATAGTGCAGCACTAATACAGAGAGACACAGAAGTAAACAATACTCAATATCATAATTCCAAAAGATTACTATACATCCAGAAATAATATATCTGCAGTATTTGGATTAGCCGCTCTTCACATCAGTGTCATGGACCCCATGTAGCATGCATTCAGCTGTGTTTTGTACGGTGCACAGAGAGCTTCTTTGTCCCTGCTGTTCCAGAGGAGCACTGCTCAGACCTGTGCTGCGTGCTGTCCAGCCTGGTCCAGATTATGCTGGATCCCTATTACAGAACCCGCTCCGGCTTCCAGAGCCTCATTCAGAAAGAGTGGGTGGCAGGCGGCCATAGCTTTCTTGATCGTTGCAACCATCTTTACCAGAAGGAAAAGGAGGTTAGGAAACGCTTTTGTTTTTATCATGAACACAGTTACTTCTGCTTTGCATCTACAGGGCATTTATTCCAAAGCTGCATTGGACACACAGACTTTAATAGACATTCATTTGGTGTGTATCCCTGTGAAAGCGTGGCATTAATGCTTAACATTTGCAGACCTTTTTAAAGAGAAGATATAATTACCTGAAAACGGCTGACTGCTCAAGCAGTGTAGGAGAAAGAACTCCCAGCTGACCAGTTACCCACTGCTGGTGTTGGATAGGCCCCTATTGTAAATCAGATATGTATTTCCATGTAGGATGCTGTCACTTTCTTAGTTCCAGTAGGGTTGTCTTTTGACTTTGCTGTACTCTGTGCTGAACGGGTTGTGCAGCTCTAGATCTCTGGAGCTCAGGGGGATTTTACTGTCAAGGTTTTCCTTTCCAGGTGCCGGCTCCGGTGTTCCTGCTGTTCTTGGAGTGTGTCTGGCAGTTACTCCAGCAGCATGCTCCTGCATTTCAGTTTTCAGAGACATACCTGACTGTCCTGTCTGACAGCATCAACATTCCTCTCTTCAGCACGTTCCTCTTCAACTCGCAGCACCACAGAGATACAGCTATGAAGGTACAGCATTACTGGGGGACTTGCTTTTGAATGCAGGCAGATAAATAGGACCTCATTTCATCTTGGTCTTTGCACTAATGCTATTAAGAGGTCAAAGATGTTCATGAATCCTTAAAGGATGGCAACCCAGTTATCAATGATATGACGTTGGATGTCAGGCATGATGTATGGACCAGATTGCATGCTTTTACATGGTGGCATTTGTGAGTGGTATGAATATAAAATTCCAACTGGCTTTATGTTGAATAAGCTCCAGTCGTACTTTCCACAGACAATGTTTTGCATAGCTATTGTTGAAGTGTGCTGGTGGCCAGTCGACTTGGTGCCATCTAGTGCTGAGTTCATGAAAAGCATACAAATAAATGATTCGTACACTGAAGAATAGCACACATCGTAGGAAATTAAACAGGCTGGACTGGAAGGTAGAAGCTGGTGTTCTTCTGTTTGTCTTACATAAACAAAGACTCTTGTCTCAAAGTGCTTGTCACAGCATCTTTCATAACGAGTGATGCTATGTAAGTATGTAGGTCAGAGCAGGAGTCTGTAAATCACTACCACGTAAGGTGGTAAACACTGTCACAAGAGGTGTTTGGAGTTTGATATTTGAAGTAATTCAAGGTGAGGGGGTTTAACATCAAAGGGCATCCCTGTAGCACACACATTCTATTGTGAATGAATGCTGTCAGATTGGGATTTTTTTCAAAGGGATAACCAGGCTAATATCTACTGAAATCCCACCAAAGTTTCAACATAGAATTCTGCCTAAAAAAACATGAATCTCATAAGCATAGTAGAAAAGTGACAAATCCATGTTTGGAAATCCTGTATATGTTGAAAGCGGGCTGTCGTATGGCTAAGAGAAGCAGTAGGGAGTAGAGAGATGTGTTCGGTTAACACAGACATTTAAAATCCTGTGCAGAATCGGCTCCAGCTATTCCAATGAATTCTCAGAAACCTCCACTTGAAAACAGTCACTTTTTTGCTAGCCTTCAAGAACATGTGAACTGGGTTTATTAAGCTTTAATGGCAGAGCTTGCTCCATAAAATGACAAATATATAAAAAACACACTCTGTCCCATCTCTCAAGGCCGTCACATGTTCATCAAGCTGAAAGGTCTGTAACACAGTGAATTGGAATGCTTGATAGTGAAAGGGTGGTCTGTTTGTGTACTGCAGATGTTTCCAGTGGAATGCTCCAGTACCCTTTCTCGCTCGTTTACCGTCTCTGCTTGTTTTGGCAGCCAGGTCACCCCGAAGCACAAAGGAGCCCTTTGAATTTCCCCTCTGTGTGGGATTGGTCACTGCAGTTCGATTGCAAAGCCCAGTCTCTCTTCACTAACCCCCTTTATGTAGCGAAGCCCATACAAGACAAAGCCCTGAGGAAAACTTCTCACCAAAAGGTAAGCGTTGTGTTTATGAGCAATCAATTGTAGTAACCCAAGACTTTCCTAGGAATAAAAAGTCAAATAATCTGATCATTTCTCCCCAAATGTACACCCCCGGAACATCTGCAGTAAATGCAGAGATGTTGAAGGCAGAGCAGCATTATATTTCTTAAGATTGCAGATTTGATATGATATTTATTAGGGTTGCAGATTGATATGATATGTATTAGGGTTGTAGATTGGGTAGGGTTACATATAGGACTGCCTCTTTGCAGCCCTTTACTGTGACTTTACATATTTCACCCTCCTCCTTTTCTTCCTTTTCTTTAAAGCACCAGAGACAGCTGTCTTTGCCAAATACTTTGTCCAAGCCTTCTCCAAGGAAGGGCTTCTTTAAGGAAGAAACAGATAACCTCAAAAAGATTTTTTTAGGCAAGAGGATCAGCAAATGGCTGAACCCGACGGAGAGCTCCAAGGAGTTGTACGAGTCCTGGCAGAGGAAGCCTCTGGATTACCAGGGCCTGCTACTGCCCTACCTGGACGGCCCGTCTGTCCGAGTCTGGATGCAGCGGTACCTGCGCTGGGTTCCTGAGGCCCAGATCTTCGGAGGTGGTTCAATCACGACTGTCAACAGAGTCTTGGAGCTGGCCAGCGAGATCCAGGACCTGCAGAAGGAGGTCGAGAGGCGCTCCTGCAGAATGAACTCTTCCACTGCGTGGACGCAGGTCTACTCTGGCCCTCCCTTGTCTGCCCGCCTCTCTTCCTTCCCTTTCACTGCCACGCATGCCTGGTCTTTCAAACCTGCCATCCCAAGCAGCATTCGGCAGAGTCTGGGCTCCGTGAGCAGCCTGGCTGACAAGGAGGACGATGACTGTCAGGGTTCAGGTGTGCTTTAAGAGACACACAATCCTGTTGATTTTCATTGCCGTGTTTAAGAACGTGTACGAACGAGAGGAGGCTGTTTGGCCCATTCGAGCTCGTCCTGGTTTCTAGTTGCTGATTGAAAACAATCCTTGCGCATTTGAACTGCAAAGATCTTCACGTGTAAGAAGAGGAGCATGAGAATCCAGAACAGTTCTAGAATTGGGTGACTAATCAGTGTTTCCATTTGTCTTATAACCCTTCATATGGATGCATGTCATATAATCAAGTCTGTAGTGTTAATTGAGCCCTGCAGCCTCAGTCATTCTTCATGTCTAGTAAAATAGGATTCCTGAGGCAGTGTGTGACATTCTTGCATAGTTTACCATCCTGTACACCAGTATGTTGTAGGCTCCTGCAGGTAGTTTGAATTGATACAGGAAACCTTGTGCTTTTAATCGTTTTATTTTAATCACACAAGGACATTTTTATGTACAAAAAACCTTCAAAAAAAACAAACTGCGTCATAAAAAACTATTTACCTTTGTTTTTATAACAGCAGATTGCTTTTCACACATTTCACCAAATATAATGCACAAGTATTTGCACTTCAATTCTGCACAATAATTCTGTCTTACCTTTGGTTGTATGTATTGTAAATAAAACAAGTCACATTCTAGTATGAAACTACCTTCTTGAAAAGGTTGCTTTTGATACCATTTTAAATAGTAACTGATGCTGGCTTTACATGTTAAGGTGCAATCCTATTTAATGAAGAATAATAATAATCTAAACCTTGTTCTACAGTAGAAATGCCCTGCAGAAATAGCATGTATTTATTCAGCTGCAGCCTGGTCATGGCTACTATGATTATAATGAGGAGTTTATTATCCTGGCCAGCTATATACAGCAGTGTGCACATGTATTAGAACACCCCATTGCTTCTGTAGTTCAGCAGTGTGCACATGTATTAGAACACCCCATTGCTTCTGTAGTTCAGCAGTGTGCACATGTATTAGAACACCCCATTGCTTCTGTAGTTCAGCAGTGTGCACATGTATTAGAACACCCCATTGCTTCTGTAGTTCAGCAGTGTGCACATGTATTAGAACACCCCATTGCTTCTGTAGTTCAGCAGTGTGCACATGTATTAAACACCCCATTGCTTCTGTAGGTTTGATTTGTTGTGCACATGAACACAAACCACTGGAATAGAAAACCTTGGAAAATTCTCAAAATAGACAAATTAGTGGTTGTCTAATTTTAATTGATGACTTTAATAGGCCACTCATGCAATTTTTTAAATAGGAAGAGAAAAGAAACACTAAGCCACACATGGTGAAATGCATGAGACTTTTTAGAAGTTTAATATGCCTAATTAAAGCATAGAGCTGTCTTAACATTTTCACACAAGTGCCTATTGTTTCTATATTACTTGCATGAAATTGAAATTCTCACACCCACAGGTTTTCATACAGGTAGATATTGTGGTTTGGGGTCTTTTTTTTTAATTGTTCTGTTATTGAAACAACAATACAAAACTATTAATGAAAATGCTTATCACATTTAACAAAGTGACCATAAAAGCATGTATTTTAAATTTGGATATGATAATAATGTTTTAAACAAATTTAAAATTTGCACTGCCTTTTTTTTTTGATGAATCCATCTAAAACAGAGAGTTGTGAATAATGTCAATGCTGTGCGGTGGTCTATGCTGCAAGTCCTTACACTGTTCTCTTTCGCATTGGCTGCTTCATGTCTTTAATACTATTGATGTATTCTCTGAGTAATAATGCCCTCAATTCTACATGTGTAGAGGTTGGGGTGGCATGTAAACAGAAATTGTTTCCTTAAACAGTTAATTATGGGTCAGTAACCTAATTAAAAGTTGTAGTATCCCACAGTCAACTATATTCCTTCATGTCTGTTAACATAGCCTGCTGTTCAATGTATACAAATAAATAAATTCAACTTGAGGCACCTTTTAAAAATGTGACACTTGCACTCTCGTGCTACGCACACGTCACTTCATTTAAGCTGCACTGTTTACCAGCCTTTATGTTCATTTCTTTATGTCGTCACTGTGTGTCAAGGAATGAAAGCCTTATATTTCAGAGAGCACTGCAACAGAAAGGGGCCTCTATGCAGGGTGAACCTGAGTTTTGCTACTGGTTTATATAAGCTATATAAGATCAAATATCCTAGTGATTTTTAATAGATGTGTGGTGTTTTTTTTATATAAATCTCTCCTATTCATGTGTACAACTGTATTTAATCACAGTGATAAACACTGAAATGTTTTATAGAACAGCACTGATGATGATATTATGTAAATAAAAAAATGAGGACCTTGGCTTAGCTTGGTGTGTTATTGGATAGTGTAGCGGGTGAAGGATGTTTTTGTTTTTTTTCATGTGTACTTTATGTAATTACTGTTAAAGATTCATTGATCTAGTTTTCAATAAAGACACTGAAAACATGAACATTTGGTCTTGTTTTGCTACTTGCACGTCCGTATCCAAGATGTAATTAACTTCCACGTGTGTTAATAACAAAAATAAATAAAAACCGACGGCAAAAAACAACTTCATAAACAAAACGTAGACAAACAAACGTCTCGTAACAGCAATAAAAAGTACATTATGCTATTTGTCCTGTTCTGGTAAAGTGAAATGTAATGAAAATGAGCTTGCTATTAGCACTTAAAGTTTGCAATTGTTTCCAAATCACTTTTGAGCAAGGGGTTTATTGCTCAACCTAGATAAGCCATGATTGCCTTTTTTTCATCGGTTTGTGTCTGGATTGCAATTGCCCAGTTTTAAGGAGTTGGTCACATGGTTAGTGTATGATTGGAACAATTTCCCTCTGGTCACAGCTGGCTTTTGCTTTAACCATTTCCACTCCCTGATTTCTCAGTGTTAATAAAGTCATGCAGTTATCCATGACTTCAGAATGCGATATTTGATGCATTTGTATACATTTACCTCTAACTTAAAAAAAAATATTATACATTCATGCTACACCTCCCATTGAATAACAGACGTTTGGCTAAGTATATCTGGTTGGAAACTGCAGTGTGATAGCACCCCCTACTGGAAGGGTGTGGGGTTATCAGATAAGAACATAAAGTTTACAAACGAGAGGAGGCCATTCGGCCCATCTTGCTCGTTTGGTTGTTAGTAGCTTATTGATCCCACAATCTCATCAAGCAGCATCTTGAAGGATCCCAGGGTGTCAGCTTCAACAACATTACTGGGGAGTTGGTTCCAGACCCTCTCAATTATCTGTGTAAAAAAACAAAACAAAAAAAGTGCCTCCTATTTTCTGTTCTGAATGCCCTTATCTAATCTCCAATTGTGACCCCTGGTTCTTGTTTCTTTTTTCAGGTTGAAAAAGTCTCTTGTGTCAACACTGTCAATACCTTTTAGAATTTTGAATACTTGAATCAGATCGCTGCATAGTCTTCTTTGTTCAAGACTGAATAGATTCAATTCTTTAAGCCTGTCTGCATATGACATGCCTTTTAAACCCGGAAAAATTATGGTCGCTCTTTCTAGAGCAGCAATATCCTTTTTGTAGCAAAGTGACTAGAACTGAACATTGACTGAAAGCATCGTGAGTCGAGAGGACAGTAAGAATTGGCAATGATCCGTATGGTACACCCCTCTACTGTGCAACGCAACGTAGAAAAAGAAAAGAAAGTCACATCATGACATGACTGGGGTACTTTTTTAACCTTCAGGTTCATTGGTAACCCTGGAATGCTTGGAATTATAAATGACCAATTAAACCCAAAAAACTAGTGAGCCTCCCTCTGAATAACCCACGGCTCCAGGCTGGCAGTATGAATTGAAACCGCAAGCACACTCATGAGACCTGAGCCATGCAGCTGAGTCTGAACAGCCTAAAGCAAACATTGTGCGTGAGTGCTTATATACATGGCTGCAGAGAGCCAGGATATCCTGTGTTCTAATAGGAAAAGCTAGCTATTCATCAGGCTTGTGTCAATGATTAACACAAGCATATACTCAAGCAAACTTCTACTGGAAACAGAATACAAGATAGGACACCTATATATATCTTTTGTAGGCTGTAACCATGACATTCTTACACAAATACTTACCAGACTGTCTTATTGTCATTGTGAAATATGCTATTAATAAACTATAAACCACTGAACTATTTTTTTTTTTTTTACAATCCCTATAAGTTCCAGCGATATGAAACATTCATTTCCTTGTAAGTCTCTGGGCAACAGACACACTGACACTGTGCTTTTAATTACCTGTGTTGAGGTTTTCAATACTTTCATGCAAGTGAGCTGACAGTCATGTCTCCCCTGCACTCCTACATCTGCTCAAAGGTAACACAAGGCTTTGTTTGTGTAATTTGTTCAGATACAACAGACTTAGTAGAGCAGAATGCCTGGAGCATCATGGGTAGAAGTGAATATCTGTGGATGCATTTTTTAATCAAAACACAACAAGGGATGTTAATGAATCATTTTCCACTGAAAAACATATCTCCTAATTATAACCTAATTCATTACATAGTATCTTTCATATCCTTCTACCTATATACCTAAAACAATCTCTATACTTTGCATATGACATTTTTTAATATTGCGTGCACAATCATATTTATGAAAAGAAAAAAATTAAAGATTTATTTGAACTCTCTTGTTGAGACAGAGACAGCAGCATCATCAGTGCTGATTGGAGTATTAAGGGAACATCTGCAAATTCTAACTAGAAAATGGAACAGGGATTTCCTTTAAAAAGATCAGTATGGGTAACTGGGGAAGCACAAGGCAAGTGAAGGGGGATGGGGACAAGCCTGTTGATGCAAATCATCTTGATATTGTTCACCAAGATAATCTCATCTCGATCCGAAGGGGCAATTTCCAATGAATATTGAGTAAGAAGATATAACTGCAGTGTACAAAAATTTAAATTAAAAGGCTTTTTTCTGGAAGTGCACAAAAGGTTTATATGATTAAAATTATTTATTCCAGTATGTGTCGGACAAAAGACCTTCTTCAGCTGTTTAGAAAGAAAGGTAAACACAGCTGAAAAAATACTTTTGTTTAAAACATCCCACGGGACCTTTAACACTGGTAGACTGAAACATGGCAGGCCTGTATGTTTATTTTGTAAACAGAAATAAAACCAACAAAACAAACCCTAGTTCCACTTTGGAACCCTTACCAAACTTTACAAGATCCCGGTCTCATCACCGCACAGCTGAGCCGTTTATCGGGCCCCAAAACCAACACATTCACGTAGAAACCTAATATACCTTTTATTCCAAGTCTGCACACACCCAGGATTCACACAGACACAAACCACACCTTACAGACCTGTTTAAATACCTGTCTGCTAAATCCCAGCAGGGGTCCCTCATTAAATTTAGACTCACGTGATTCCAATGCTAGCTAATACTAACCCTGTGGCATTCTGGGGTATGTAGTCCTGCAGCAAACCCCTGGACTACATCTTTCCTCCACCTACTCTACCACAATACAGGGATGGAAATAAGACTCCCATTGTATAGCAGTTTGAGCCATTTCTGGTTTTACTATGACTTTAATAAGACACACCTGAGCTAGTTACCTATAAACTGAGGCTAATCAGGCTTGTAATAAAACCTGGAATGTGTGAAACTGCAAAACTGCAAGGAGTGTATATCGGGCTCATGTCTTTGTGTGTGATTACGTTACCTACCAGCCCTGCTGCTGCCTTTCCCAGTGCACGCTACTATATATATACAGTATATACAATATATATATATATATATATATAAAAGGAATCCTTTGTGTATATAAACAATCATTACATGGCTTAGTTCAGGGTTCAGCTAAACCAAAAGTCCAAGTCCCTTACCAGTAATAAGCAATATTCCATTATGGTGCAATCCTCACATAAAACTGAAAACACTGAAACAAAGTGCACAGCAGCACACCAGCATATCAATGTGCACAGAGGCAAGGAGAGGTGTCCACGAAGACAAACATGACAGAACATGTCATGCTGAAGCAGGTACATGCACAGTATAAGCAAGGGAAACAAACTGGAAGCATAACATTAAAAAACGGGATCTTGTGGCAGGTGGCAACCCTAGGTGTAACTGCACAAAATAAAAGCAATTTCAGCAGGCACCATCCTGCCCTCACTGTGGAGCTGGGGAGTGTGTCATACAGAGGCTGAAGCCACCAAGATCTCTGTTCAGGAGACTCTGGTATACTCACTGGCTTAGGCAGGACCTAAGCCAGGCCCATACAAAGACATTAAGAACCAGCACTCCACTCTTCTAAAAGCAGGCCATTTACAATGCATTTATTCTGACCTGTACAGCATGGGAAGAGGCATTGACCTTGCATTAATTGTTGCCCAAAGAGAACGGTGAAACATACAATCTAAGGCAGAAATAATATTAAACTAACAATAATAAGGAAGAGAGGGGTTATTTATTTGATTATTATTATTATTATTATTATTATTATTATTATTATTATTATTATTATTATTATTACTACTGCTACTTTATTATTATCGGCTTGCTGCAAACCCAAACAAGTATCTAAAAACTAAGGGAGCAATGGTCAGTCATTTTTCCAGCTCACGTGTCCAGAATAGGCTCCCTCGAGTTCACAACAGACAACATGGTGCTCATGTCGTAAGCGTGGGACCGTGCCATCTTTAACTTTTACACACTGCGGTCACCCAGGCTGTGGCGCTCAGACTGGGCTTCTCCTAGCCCTACCTGGAGTGCCACATCCACTGCTGTCGTCATCGCTCACCGCCATATTGGGTGAGCCACTGAAGAGACGAGAAAGAAAGAGTGGAGGCAGAGAGAAGGAGGGGGAGAGACCGAGATCTCGGGTTTGTAAACCGCTCATTTTTAATGCCAAAACGGGAATAAAACGGCAGAACGCAGCCCATTTATGAAACGGTAACTTCTTAGGATCTGAATCGCAGGCAAGAGATCAGGATCTTCCCTTTTTTGCCGTTGTTTGGACTTGTCTGGAGAGACTATGACTTCCCTGACCCAGCGAAGCTCGGGCCTGGTGCAGAGGCGGACCGAGGCCTCACGCAGCGCCGCCGCCGACAAGGAGAGGGGATCTGGGGATGAGGATCCTGAGCCCCGCAGAGGGGAAGAGCAGGAGGAAGATGACAAGGGAGATTCCAAAGAAACCCGGCTCACCCTGATGGAGGAGGTGCTTCTTCTGGGACTAAAGGACAGAGAGGTTGACATTTTCTCTTTATAACAAATACATTCTTATGTAGGGTTTTTAGAGGAGGAGGAGGCATGTTCTACTTACTCGTACGATAAAAAAAACAATCGTTTTTAAAAAAAATCTAAACCGAGGTTTGCATCAGATAGGCCGTATGTTTTTCCAAAAGTGTGTCTTTAATTTACAAGATTTAACACGCTAAACAATAACGTACCATTAATGTATTTATTTAATGTAAAGATTTCTGAAGTAAGATTTAGCCTATGTACGGTTTCCATAGAATTATGTTATGGGTTACTGGAGAAGATCGCTATGTTATGTTAATGCATAGATCTTTCGTATATCTTTTTGGCCACTTTTGACAATGGTCTCATTGGGAAATACAGTCTTGACTTGAGTGCCCAGATGTTTACAGTGTGTCTTGCCAGTGCTCTGCGTTCGTTTGATAAATGAAATCACCAGCTGGCTGTCTGTGTAACATCAGCCATGCTGCGATGTTTTTCTTAAAGAAAAAACAAGGTATAACTGCTGTCAATATATATGAAATGTGGGCGTGCTTTCTTTAAGTCGCACTCTGTAGAGGATTGTGGTGCTGTCAGGACAGTGTGGTTCCGAGGTATTCGGACCTGTAGTCTACACTTTGAACATTTTCACTACCAGGTTCTTGTCATAACTGATATACAATAAATGTCTAGTCAAGTTTCATGGCATTCTTTATAAAATTGAACATCCTCCTACACTGTCCAGTAGACCCCCTTTTTATAAACCCCATAATATAGTCCTAATACGTTCTGTTCATTTCAAAACCAACAAACAAAAACATTACATTATAATTCCAGGGCTGACGTAACAACAAACAATCTTGTAAATGCTTCTGTACAGTACATTCTGCTTGACCATTCATGGTACGTCTTGTTGATTCAAATTTTTCAAGCTGTCTCAAACCTTTGCATACTGGGATATTTGCATATGGAATGAAACTTAATTGCCACAGTTCCTGTTAAGTCGGTTATTAACTGTCCTCCATTTCAAGTCAACTTAGTTTTGCATTTCCACCTCATGCAGTACGTTGTGTAAAATGTTTTTATTGCAGATTTGAACATAATATACAGGCCAACACAAATGCACTGCTGCTGGGTGGTGGTGACCATCATGAAGTAGACAAGGCACTAGCAGGGGTGTGCAGTTTGAAAATAACTTGTTGTCCAAGGGACAAAATTCTAGAAAAATCTACTTGACCCGGCCACGTCACACAAAACACACCCACAAAAGTAGACTATAACATGTAGGATTTTGGTTTTATTTAACAGTGAACACAATCAATCAATTAGTGATTAACAGGGCGGATCTAGCCTTGTAGCTTGACTGGTTCACTAAATTATTCAAGATACACAAAAAGATTCCCTGTGATCCCACCTCACCCAAACAAATGTATAACATACTTTAAGGAAATGTTCCTTTCAGTGCAGTTTGGAACACATTTGCTAGTACATTTAAGTAACATACTAAGAGTACAACTATAATAAGTAGAACAGTAATCGGACGCATATCCGACTGCGGTGGAACCAGAGTAAGTGTGGATATAGAAAATGGAAGATAATCCTGTTTTAAATACCATTATACACAGCTGTAACAATTACTGTGTTCACACGGTTATTGTTTTGAGATTCAACTTTTATTAGGGAGCTCCCCTAAATCCCTTGTTTAGAAAGATACTGGGTATTAATGCTTGTGACAGTAGTCGTCTGCCGTGTGTGTGCGTGCATTCGCTGCTGAGTGACAGGCAGGAGATCGAGACGGAGGTTGAAGTTGATACATCCCGCAGGCGAACAGGATTTATTTACATATCAACACACTGAACAGCTCACGTGACATTACCAGCAGTGGCAGCGCATGGAGCACATACAACACAGTGTATGAAAACTTTGGTAGGATCAACAATATCTGAACTAATCTTCGCGGTTCAATAATAAACTAACGTTGCTGAAGAGGTTGATCATGGCGGATAAACGGCTAGTGCGGATATGTGACGGGCGGATACGAGACGGATTACTGTACTTGGGAGTTATTCAAATATAAAAATATCTTCTGTGTTTTTCCCACTTTTTCTCTATAAGCTGAATCCAACTCCTGATGTACACGTGTTTTAGTTAGTTGCATCACTGATACGAAATCACTGCCAACTATTACTGCTGCTTTGTGGAATTCAGATTTTTCTTAACGTTCATTTAGTTTTGTAACTGCAGAACCCCAGATTTTTAAAGGAATTGTGTATAACCTGTCAAGTTTCTCTGCATTTTATACTGTTTTTCTACCAAAATGCATGCAATATTTACAGTAGGCTCTATCAAATTCTGGAAAGACATTTTTTTGGTTTTTTGATTATATACTTTTTTTTTTTTTTTTAAACAGTGTATAACATTTTACAGCTATTTTTCCTCATCTAACATCTTGTCACATGATGGCTAACTGGAACACTACTGTAGCAGGGGGATCCCGATTTCATACCCTGATGGCTTTTTTTTGGGGGGGGGGGGGCAGGGGTACGGGGGACGGACGGACGGACGGACAACATTCTTTCCCTGCACTACTCTCACTGAAAAATAAATACGTAACTGAATTAATACATAAACACATTGCCATCAGATTTACAGTCTGTATTTTATTTTAAAATATTGTACAGAATATCATATATAAGCATTTTATTTCTATCATTATAAACATTTGTCAGTCTTTGTTTTAATAGTTTCACAAATTGATGGATTGTGCATGTCCAGTAAATAACTAATATCGCTTCTGTTCAAATCTAGTAAAAAAAAAAAATGATAGCGTTTTAAATCTAAAAAAAGAAAAACTGTAAATGTAGTAAATCGCAAATTAATTTAGCAACACTAAAATCGAAAGAAAAAAAATCATTTCATTTTGCCAGGGAAAGTTTGTCTTGAAATGCTTCTAAACAGTAAACTTTTTTTTTAACATCCCAACAAGTACTGTACATGCTTGACCACATGACACAGAAATAATTTTATAAATTACACAACACCATTTTTTCTAATCCGCTAATACCTTGGCGACTATTGTGTATTTATGGTGTTGTAACTTTACTAAATTTCTGCATTTAAATGTCAGGTTCATGCATTAAGAATGCAGCATCACTTATTTGCTAATTTACAAAAAACGTAAATAATACCTTAAGTTTAAAATATCTGTCTGTGCATTGCCAGAGGCTCTCTTGGTAGCCATTTCTGGATTTCTATGTAACCAATAGAAGATCATCTTTTCCCACAGCTAGCCAATCAGAAGTGATAGGGGTGGGACGTAAACACTTTAAAATGTTTGTGTGTAGGTGCTAGACTTCCACAATTCAGTTTTCAGAAACTTGTGTGGCTGTCTAGAAATATACCCACAGTGTCTTTCTGGCAACAGAAAGAACATAGGAAAAATAAATAAATAAAAACTACTTGTCCAACAGGCAAAGTCTAACGGCAAAACTTGTCCCTTCCACAAATCTTGTTGTCCGGGGCATCGGGCGATACGAATTGCACATCCTGCACTAGTGTTCTGTGATACCTCACGTAGGAGCATCGATACGGTACCATGCACAGTATCATGATATTCCATCTTATTTTATATATTACGTGTTAAATGGCTGCCAAATTCCTTTTTTTGCAAGTACAAAGTGCATAAGAGGCTAATACACAGTTAACATTGCTACAGCATGGTGGAATGCTTGCTGTTTTAAATATTTCCAGTTGCAGTGTATTCAAAGGTTGTTGCCTTTGTGTAAAATATACAATTCTTTATTTCTTGCATATAAAAAGAGAACGCCGGTGTTTCAGACAGCTTCAACTACTCCAGTTACAAGGAATCTCTTAATTACTACATATAACAAAATAACACAGAAATACTTTTCCTTGACTTTTTATAACTAGGCCAGATGTTTTATGTACAGGGGTATCTTAGAAGTGCCCTAAAAATCGGAGCAAGTAATGAAAAAAATGAAACACTGTTGTGGAAGCGATTCACATGGTACTTCAAGAAATTTTTGGAAGAAAAATGCAGCAATCACCACACTGTCCTGCTAGATTTGGATATAATCTGAAAGCATTGTAAATCTTTTAGTTTAAACGTTAGTAAAGTGTCAAACGTTTTTAATTGCTTAATCGTTTAAACTTTATCAGATGTGCATGTCAAATATTAAGAAGCGGCTGACTGCAAATATCGGCTACTCCATTGTTTTATTTTTTATTTTTTTTTATATTACTTCCTACGTGTCACTTGGCATCATTGTCATTGGATATTCACCTCCCAATGTCCAGCATGCATTTGCAGGTATCAATTGCATTTAAGGAGAGTAGAAAGCCGATGTAAAAGCCCTATTTATAGACATGTATGCGGTACTTTATAGAAAGCTATTTATTTAAAAATTCTCAGAGCCCTTGCAGGTAACGCGCTTTCCCCAAGATGTCCGACTTGCGTTTTTCTCCTGCTGTCGAGGCCGCACATCGAGGGGGGCGCATACTACCCCCCTTACACAGGGTCTTCTCAAAATGTTTTTATTTTAACGTTTAAACTATATATTTGTAAAAGTTTAAACGTTTATTAAATTAAACTGTATCTAGCATCCCTAATCTTAATGTGTGTGTGTGTTTTTTTAATAAACAATGCAGTAAACGTAGATGGTGCTGTCAATGCAGATGTAACATCAGACAGCACAGACAGTGTTTTACATTGGGGGAAAAACACACGTATACTAACATATGATTGACATAAAACCGTTTTATTGTTTAATTTTAATTTGCTATAAATACAGCACCACTTACCTGCATATGCAACTGGATATAATTAGATACGTGATTTTGTTTTGTAGTTCAGTCTATATTTAATAATGGGCAGTGGTATCGCATGGCATGCACTGTCTAGAAGCTACATCTGGGCATTTAACAAAAACCTGTAGTCAAAACAGTGTGCTTATTTTAACATACGAATAGTGCTTACTTTCCGATTTCCTCATATATTCCCATCATTTGTTTGTGAGGCGTAAAAAACGCAGTGAATAAACGCTAGTGAGAATAGCCCTTTAAGTATTATGTTTAATGCTACGTTTGTAAAACAAACAAGCTACTAATGTAGATGCCTTCCTCTTACGTGCTATTACAACAGAATTCTGTTTAAGTGTATTCAAACCAAACGTCTCTGTCAAAACAACGGCCCAGTGCACCTTAAATAAGAACGGAAGATGTTTTACTAGTGGGAGGAGGCCATTTGGCCAAAGAGATTGGGTTGACGATCTGAAAAGCACGCAATTAGTTTTTTTGTTTTAAAAGCTAAAAAAAACAAAAAATAAAACACGGTATCTCAAAATCGTGATCTACCCTAGGTATCGCTGTAACGCAGAACACAACAAGGCACAGTGTACCGATCATTTTCTTTGATTAGGCATTGTGATCGAGGACTCCCCAACACATTTGTAGTCCTGTAAAATTGCTATAGCTATCTGAATGTACTGTCACTACAGCAGTTAATATACAGTGTTGCTATAGCTATCTGAATGTACTGTCACTACAGCAGTTAATATACAGTCTTGCTATAGCTATCTGAAGGTACTGTCACTACAGCAGTTAATATACAGTGTTGCTATAGCTATCTGAATGTACGGTCACTACAGCAGTTAATATACAGTGTTGTTATAGCTATCTGAAGGTACTGTCACTAAAGCAGTTAATATACAGTGTTGCTATAGCTATCTGAATGTACGGTCACTACAGCAGTTAATATACAGTACTGCTATAGCTAGGGATCTACCTAAATTGAGGGGTCACCTCGGAATTCATACAAACAAGTACGGAGAGGAAAAAAAAAAAAAAAAGAAACCTTGTTTAAATGAACTACTGCACACCGCAAGCGACGCAAACTACGCATCTTCCTTCTGTAGACAGCCCTTTTTTATTCCTTTGCCGTCCTGTGTGCATTGCACTTAAAGCAAAAAACAAACAAACAAAAAAGAAGAAACTGTACATGCAGACTGTGGTAATTGTTTTGCATATCTTAATGTGTCTTTGGAGAAAATACAATCAATTTAGCTTCAGAATCACACATTAAACAAAAGGCTTCTACAGACATAAAATAAACAGCTTTCAGAAACCAAACTGGAAAGTCAACCCAGACTAAAAGTATTCCTGTCTGCAAGTTAAATCAGTACTAAAACGATCCAGCACAGCCACCTCGCTTCAACCTGCTGCTTACTTTTTCGCAGTTGGAATTTTAGACCCGAATAGCCATGTTTTCTTTGTTTTGACTCGGTACTAATAAAATAAATTATTGGATGGGACAAATAATGACAACGAACGTGCTGCATACATTGCCTTTATTAAAGTATGCCAGATGCCCTTGGGGCTGTTTCTAATCGATTTCCACATCTGTATAACTTGGCAAAGCTTTGCCTTAACTTCCAACCAATTCAGTGGATGCAGAACGTGCAATCTCAATGTATGGGCAAGTCAACTGCAGGGGGATGCTGCATGCCTGCCTTTAACAAATGACAGCACTCTGTTTTAGTAAGAAAGCAAGTACCACTATTTTTAGGCTTTATAGTGTTCTGAAATACTGTCTACTTAGGTTTATTTAACGTTTAACAGGTCAGCGAAATGTCTGCGAAATCCTAATTTTATTCCGCAACATACCCGTGAAAAATACATAAATTTACCGCGTTTTAAGTAGACCCCTAGCTATAGCTATCTGACTGTACAGTCACTATAGTACTGGCACCCATTTGGTGTACAGTATCTTTATTAAAATGATTATAATTAAAACTTGTATTGCTTTTTGTCAATGATGCAACATGGTAAACAAATGCCACTCTTGGTCAGTGTCAGCTGTTCAATGCATGAAAACTGTCATCTGTACAGATCAGTGACAGTGCCACTTCATCTGAAAGCTTCCACAATTTGACCCTACTGATATCTCTGACCCATCCTGCTCTTTTATTTACAGTATCATGCTCAAGGATCTTCTGCTACTTCGAGGTTTAAAACCATTGGAACCCCATGGCCAACCTTGAGTGACCCCTGCCTGTGTGTGAGATGCCTTGCTGTTAAAAGCATTGACAAATCGCTTTCTGTATCTTAGTTTTGGGAGGGGATTTAGTAACACACAAGCTTGTAAGACCTTAAATAATGATGGCATGTCAATGAGTTGTAGTAATTTAATCTTCTAGAATATGTCTAATGTTTAAAAGGCTGGAATCAGATTGTCTAGTCTAGTATTCAATATTGTGCACATTTTGTTTTCTGACATAAAGGTTGAAACAGGCCTTCCTTGTGTCTGATTTATCTGGTTCTCAAAATCCCCATGTGTATATTAGTATATTAGCCAAAAGCAGTGTGCTTAATAATGTTAAATAATTCAGTGTCCTCGTTGGGAGTGCTTATATGTTTTATTAAATCGGCTTCTTTTTTCACCAGCTTATTGTATTCAACGCTCTGAAATGCCAGCTTCATATCTGCAGTGTTGTGGAAATTCCTTGGGTGAAACGGAACGCTACCCTTCACTTTGGTCTGATGAGAGTTGTAATAACACATGGGAACATGTAACACAATAAAATAAAAAGGTCCTTATGTACCCTTTAATAAATCCTTTGCTAAACTAGTCCCTTAAATGTGATTCAGGCCAACAAACACAGCAACACAGGTTGGTGGTGGGAAACAATACCTTTTAAAATTCACAGCTAAGCCTTGATTAATACACTGTAACAACTCCTTGAGGAATGTATCCACAGGTTGTATTACCTGGAATGCATTTGTAACGGAATATCCTATCGTAAAAGAAGGAAACTGACAATACGACACTTTCAAAAAGGTGTCGATGGGACTTGAGTTTAGCTGGAGCCATGGATTATTCCTCAGTATTTAGCATTTAGTATCACTCAGTTAATTTTCACACAAACTAAACCACTCTGCCTTATCTACGGTTGCTTTTATGTAGAGCTGTGAAATACAGTAAATAGTAGAGCTGGGACCAATATGTGAACAAACACTGCCTACAATATATTCTGATGGGGAGATGGAAGTGTAGCAAAATAAAGTTAATCGTAATCGCTCCCTTTTCTTTTGGTATTTACAAACACTAGCTACCCTCCCATTTACAGAACCCCTCCAGTGAGTGAATCGCTTTCATGAATCTCACACACAGGCATATGTTATTGTCTTTTAAAGTACTTGAAACTCCTGCGATGGACATGATGGGAATCTAAATTATATGAAGCCTGACTGCCCTGGGGCTGCATCGCTCCACATTCAGACACTGCGTCTTGTTGAAGGGACGTGCAAGATGAGAAACAAGCGGAGTCTCTTGTCAAAGACAAACTGTTCCTGCAGGCCGTTCTCATGGCCCATCGGCTTCCTATTATTATCCGTGTCACGGCAGGTGGCTTGTTTATTGTCAGAGAACCAGGTTTGTTACGAATATTAGTACTGACTGTGATTCTTTCCTGCTAGTTCTTATTGTACCCAACACTCAATTCAGTTGGGGCAGTTCATACTCAAAGTTACACCAAATGCCTGAAAGATTGACACTCTCAATTAAGAAGGTCTTTAACAGGTTTCATCCCAATTGGAGAAGTGGTTCTGTAGATAGGCCTGTATGTAAAACTCTGAAGCATGGCATGCAGTATGTACAGTACGATGCAGTACAGTGAGCAACCATGGACAGAATGAGTCTGTAATGCAATAAAACCATTACTGTAGATACAGACGTGTCCTAGCACTGGTATCAAACATACTTCCATTCCCCTGCCTCCTGGGTTACTGTGGGAGGCATTCAGGTGATTGTGATTGTCATTATTGATTCAGTATGTGTTCCCTGTGCACACGTCTCTAATGGCGTCATGCTTTTGGAAGATAGAGCACAGCTTGCATCCAGTGTGGGGGAAACTCGATTTAAAGGTATGGCAAAACTGGACAGGTTTGTGTTACACAGCTGCTAATACCCATTAAGTGTGTGGAGCACTGTAGTTATTGTTTATTTCAAAGAAATGAGACAAGTTTATGAGCGTGTTCCAAAAAATGAACTCCCCGCAGCTACTGGTATTGCTCAGCTCTGCCACTTCCAACTATTGTGAACAAGTAAAAGGATGACTGCATATGTCTACTGGAGCTCATCAACAATGACTAGTACTGGATAAAGGATCTGTTAGCCTACATTCGAGACCTCCATCGGGTCAGGTACCTGCTGGTGCGTGTCTGGAAATGTTATTTCTGGGTCTGAATTTTAATCACGTTTTCTGTCGATACTTGTCTGTAACGCTTTCCCAAAGAACGTATTATAAGGTCAATGTATTTCCTGCACTAAAGCAGGGTGCGATTACAGAGGAGTCAGCTGACTAAGCAGTGTTCTCAGGTTTGTGTTGCCGCTTGTTTGATACGTCGCAAGATCCTTTTATCACGTCTGCTTGGTGATATTAAAAATGCCTGTGGTCGAGGTGAAACCAAAGATAGCGCAGGGTTTATATCATGGAGTGGATAATAGTTCAACAGGTAAATCAGAAGTGTTGTATTCTTTTGGAATCGTAGCGAATGAACACGTGACTGGATTTGTTGCTTGTAAAACCTGTCGTGTTTTTGTGAACGACAGCCACAAAACTGGTACATCTCAGTGAAAGCACAAGTGTAGCTCCCTTTCAACTGGTGGAATGAAAGGAATAGACAGTTATTTTATAGTAAAATAAATAGAGAGAGTTAATATGTATTGTTAAAATATATCCAGCCCACTAGTGAAAGCTATAGTAAGTATAGTAAATGCGTTTGCTGTATTCTAAAGAACCCGTGAGATTGTATCGGATCTCCCCAGATCTCTTGGATTAAGCTAATTCAGAATTACGGGTTTTTGCACCTCAGATGTGTACTGTGCTTCATATTGTGTGTCTGAAAATAAGCATTGAAGTAACGTTTAATGCTGGAAACAAATGGAATTCTGTGCTGTGTAACATAGTGAGTGATTCATTGGCGCTAAAAAGGATTAGATTTAATGTGAGGTTTGCCTGGCAATTTCATGGGATTATTTAATCGCAGTGCAAAATAAGCACTGTCAAATATATGACCATTTAGGTAAAGCCAGCAGAAAAGATTGTAGTTACTGTACTGTTATTGTAGCAGCCACTTGCAAGATTGTATGCTGCTGTATTTCATGTATGCTACAGTAACTTTAACGTATCTGATTAAGTTACTATTCAAGAGATGTCACATTGTAACACTTGTGTTCATATATTGTCATTTGTTATGTGAGTGTGTTGATGGGTAGATGGTACTCTGAGAAGCAGTACAGTATCCTTGCCTGTCTGGACACTGTTGTTGGGTGTCAAAAAACTTACTTTAGACAGAATGCCAGTAATCTGAAAAAATGTTACCAGCCAGGTTTGCTGTTGATGGTAAAAAACAAGCAAACAAAAAAACATTATTGAAGTTGGTCTGTAGTGCGTTGTGTGGAGTGCTGGTGGGGGGGATTTAAGAAAACAAAGTGAAGAATGGAATGCAGCAAGAGCAATACAATGAGAACATGTAGGGTTACATTGGAAGGCTGTCTGGATCAGCTGGGATGTCAAACAGTCTTGCAGGGTTAGCCAGACACACAAGCTGTTTCACATCCTGCTTCCTCTCCCTGGAGTCAAGTCAATTACAGATCAAAGTACTGTACATTTACCATCCTACAGTATGATCGATACAAGAATGTCCTCTTTAAAACAAGTCTTGGGGCTCAATGAATTTTAGATGAACAATGCATGTTTGAACCACGACTGATTCATTCAGAGAATACTGGTGTAGTTAGAGGTTTTAGAGAAATGATGGCAGCACGTACTGTATCTTTCAGAACTTTAGTCGTGGAATTTTCAGAGTGCTGCCCAAACGAATTCAGTTGCAAGAGACAACTTTAGTTTTTTCTGTGTGCAATGTAGGTCGGGTACTACTGTACAATATTAAAAAATGTTCATGAAAACTTAAATCCTACTTCATACTAGTTTGGATCGCAGTGAGTTACGACACTGTACAATATTTTTAAAAGTTTAAAATTGTCAGAATTAAAGTCTCATAACATTTACTCTATGGATGATATTTGCAAGATGCTGTTCTTTAGCATAGTTTACTTTAGTCCAAAAAGGTTACAGTAGGTGTTTGTTAAACAGTAAACAGTCATGTTAAAGGAATGTTCTATAAAAAAAGAAAAAAAAAAAAAAAGGATCCAAAATTCCATGTCATTAATTTGGTTCATATGTCGTTTCATTCTGTTCTGTTTGAATCTGACAGACACCCATGAAATCACAATAAATTTAAACTAAATGGATTTGAAGAGGCATGAAATCCTGGCATATAGGCTCTGAAACTACAGTAGCAGATGTTCCTCGCGTGTCTGAGGGCGCTTTCATTAAAGTGGTCCTTTGTTTAAACTGTAGTCTAATACTTCAGAATGGTCACTTTATCTCCTGCAGAACCTTTTTTTTTACTGTTTTGAGATTTAACGGCTCCTAGATACTTTAACAGTCGCTTCAGCCAGTAAATGTCACCCTGCTTTGGGAATGACTTTCATCAAACATCTTTTCACCTGTGTGGCTCTGAGAATAGAGGCAGACTCCTCCCATTCCCTGGTCCTCTACAATAATGAAGGACTGAGGCACACCCATCTCTTGTTTCAGTGCTGCACTGTAACACTCAGAGGTTGTTTTAGAAATTAGCAAGCTTTCCGTAAGGCTTGTTGCAGCAGTGACTTGGCTGTTATCATGTCACCTTGCTAAGGTTATTCCAGCAGCTTTGTCTTGTAGCACATCACAAGAGCTCCTTTAGTGCAGCTTTCTTCAGACGATCATCTTGTAGGGTTCCAGTGATTCTGATGTTCTGAGACTGGTGGCACAAAGATAACATCTATTTGTTGGATGACTGAATTTCCAGGAGTGTGGTCTTTTGCTCGCTGCCCTGTGCCTTCATACATCTTGAACTTCACGCAGTAACCTCCAGGGGCTGCTTTCACCAGGCAGTTCTAGCATGCATGCATCTTGAACTTCACGCAGTAACCTCCAGGGGCTGCTTTCACCAGGCAGTTCTAGCATGCATGCATCTTGAACTTCACTCAGTAACCTCCAGGGGCTGCTTTCACCAGGCAGTTCTAGCATGCATACATCTTGAACTTCACTCAGTAACCTCCAGGGGCTGCTTTCACCAGGCAGTTCTAGCATGCATACATCTTGGACTTCACGCAGTAACCTCCAGGGGCTGCTTTCACCAGGCAGTTCTAGCATGCATACATCTTGAACTTCACGCAGTAACCTCCAGGGGCTGCTTTCACCAGGCAGTTCTAGCATGCATACATCTTGAACTTCACGCAGTAACCTCCAGGGGCTGCTTTCACCAGGCAGTTCTAGCATGCATACATCTTGAACTTCACGCAGTAACCTCCAGGGGCTGCTTTCACCAGGCAGTTCTAGGTAGCAGTGCCAAATGCAATTCACTTTCATTAAAAAAAATAATAAATTGGCACATTTATCCTTTAAACATATAGACTTGCTAGGTAGATTTCTACTAAACCTCATTTCCTTTAATAGTTTTTTTGAAACATTTAAAAATCCGATATCTTGCTGGCTAGCAGCCTGTTACTGTAAGTGCTAGCAGTGCTTTGTGAAACTGGCCCTGGATTACAGGCACCATCAGGCCAAACCTTATTGGCATTCTCTGAATGAATTGCTTCAAAGAATGATAAACACGATATCTCAATGGATTACTCCCCCCTTTCAAAGGAGTCACAAAACTATTGTAAAGATGATAATATATATTGGTAACAAGAAGTGAAGAAACCAGCTCTGTAAGTCAAGGTGCTTATAAATTGAGGCCACTGGAGTGCCTGTGAGAGACTATTGTATAATATACAACAAGTTTCAAACTCTTGTACCTCAACAATGAGTGCACCAGGAAACATCATCTTTTTACTGCACTACCCGTTACAGCCGCCTGGCCATTAAACCAGCAGAGTATCACATTCACCACTCTGTTAACCATAAAATCTTTCCATGTGTCTGAAGTTGTGCTGCTTCCTGATGCCTTCTTTGTCAAAGTTGCTTGTTGCTGTAAACTAAACAGTGTAGTGGCTCTACAGTATGAGGCGTGCTTCTCTTTCAGGAGGTCGGTGTGTAGCTCGAATGGCAGTGGATGCATGTTACTGACAATTTCCTTTACAAGAAGTGTTTTTGGCTGAGATGAGTACAAAAACATGTATTATGAGATGCTGTCGGTGACGTGAAGAGTAAACTTAATTCTTAACTACCAGACAGAAGTCTCCCCAGAAGCATCCCTAGTAAAACCCAGCATGCTGGCAGAGAAAGCAGAAACAGCAGGGCTGCACCTACAGGGTGTCTTGTTGGACAAGCACTCTTAATATCCTACAGCAAAGAGATTCTTCTTGGTTGTTTCACGTCAGAATGCAAATAGATTTTACATGCTTTACTCAAGAACTCTGGGAAAGGAAAACTCTGGTTTAGTCATGATTGTACTCTAGATAAAGATGTTGAGATACAGCTGCAGTGTGGAAGTGAAGTTGTGAATAGTCCCCCCTGTAGTACTGTATCTGAGAATGACCCTGCTGGAGCAGTGCAAACCAGACTCTGTGCATTGCAGGGATTTGAATGCAGTGATTCTGTTATTCACAGTGGAGTGCTGGTGGGATCTATTGTGGAAATGTTTATGCTTCTTGATCATGTTAAATACAGGAGGCTGGCTCCTCTCCTGGGTCTCTGTAGTCCCTGCTGTATACGCTGCTGGGGAGGTCTGGCTACAGCACTCCACTGTGCAGCTCCAGTGCTGAGCTCAGTGGTAAGACTTCATTATGTAGGTCACTTGTTTTTTTATTTTTTTATTTGCATTTTTTCATTTATTATTAATACAGGTATTCATAGGCTAGCTGTTCATATAAGCAACTTTGTCAGCTGTAGTTTGGTACTTTTGAGATCAGTTTAATTCAGTGTACAGTAGGACCTATATATTCAATGTGCAGTCAAACCTGCTCATGCGACCACCTGGTCTAAGTGACCACTTTAAATTCCTACCAATGATATCTGTGCTTTTATTTAACTGTATTAAGCGAACACCTGTCTAACGAGACCAGTCACCACAATTCTCTTACCCAGCAACAGACTCAAACCTGTATTAAGTAACCATTTTAGCAGACTTATCTGTAATCAATAAACATACTGTAGTGTTTTAGGCAGGAGGCAGAAGACAGAGACACTCTTGGTTCCAGTAATCGTTTATATCGTGGTTCTCTCGCACCCGCCAGAGACCAGCACTCTGCCAGCTTCACAGCTTACACACAGGATGCAGCAATACAGGAACACAAGAACCATGGCAACCAGAATAGCAACAACAACACTGAACGGCATGCAGCGCCTTCTTATAACAGTCTCTGAACAGTGATGCTTACAGTGATGAAACCCAGAAAGTGATTCTAGTAGAGATGTACATTTTGTCATATGCCTTCAACAAGTTTGCTAGTTTAATGATGCAGAAAATAATTTTTTGTGGTTATTTAATATGTTGTTGTTTATTAATTTGGTAGTGTTTGTCTTTTTGTTCATGTTACAGTAGCGTGTATGTGATACAGACAATATGCTCAGCTACTTTCTTTACTGCGCTTGTATGTTGTAACTGGAAACAGGTCCAGGGACGCTGGGTTAATTGTACAGTTATAGAACTTAACTTTTATTTATTTTAAGTGGGATTACAAATTGAACTTTTATTTCAAACATTTTGTGTGACTTGCTGACAGGCAAGCATATCCATTGCTTTCACAAAATACTCTGCTTTGTAAATGCATTATCTAAATGAATGTAATTAAACTACAAAAGTACTTCCTTTTGTTCATATTCCAGCTTCTAGTCTTTTACAGTGTATTTAAAACATACATAATTACAGGAAGGCATGTCAAAGACAAATATAAATTCTTATATGGCCCCTCTTTAAGAGACCCCCTGTGTTAAGCGGCCGCTATTTGACTGTCCCTTGAGTGGTCTCTTAATACAGGTTTGACTGTAACTTTGACTTGTATAAATTTGTCTTTGCATTCCCGTAGAACGTTGACCTCCCTACTACAGCATAACCCACGGATAATCACGTCTTAAATTCAGTGGGTTTGGTGGATATGTTGGAACAAGCAACAGACGTGCTGAGTGGCCCAAATGGCAAGCCATCAGCACTGGAAAGACCCAGTGGTAGAAGTGGTAGAAACGCACTTCATTTGTGTGCGCAGTCGGTGTAGAGCACGCTGAATGATTGTAAAAGCTCAATGATTCTTTGTGTGTGTTCTAGGGCTACACATCCTTTTGGAATGACTGCATCTCTTCTGGTTTACGGGGCTGCATGCTCATTGAACTGGCATTAAGAGGTCGTCTGCAGTTGGAAGCATGTGGAATGAGGCGGAAAAGTCTATTGGCAAGAAAGGTAAGAACATAGGAATTTCATAACTATTTTCAAGCCTTGTTTTCTGCTCCACCTTTTTCAGAGATCATTAAAACTAAAAAATGTCAATTTTTAGACTGTAAATATCTATTTTTTAGACTGAAATAAACAGTTTTACTGTCTGAGAAATAAAGCCCAGTTTGTAATTCCCCAATGTTAATAAAGCAACTACAATGTAGTATAATGACTCCCTCTGAGATGCAGTATTTTTACATATACGATGGACTTCAGGAACCAATTCAATCACAGTTGAGAGGTTCTGCTGTATTTTCAATGTCGTATTTTACAAGTTTTGTTTGAAAGTTTAAAGTTTATGAAAAAAATGTACGTTCTTCTAAAGAAACTCGTTTGACAACTGTTGCATGTTTTTCTCCATGTAACATCATGCAAGGGTATATTATTTTTAACAAGCTCACTCATTTAAAATCTGGTGTGCTACCGCCAAAGGATAAATGGTATTTTATTCTGCCACACATCAGTAAGTAAAACTTTGTATTTGAAGCGTTATATTCCGAACCTTGTGTTTCTTTAAAGCAATAAGGTTGGTGTTTGATGTTGCTAGGTGATCTGTAAATCAGATGCTCCGGCTGGGGACGTCCTGCTTGATGAAGCTTTGAAACACATTAAAGAGACCCAGCCACCTGAAACTGTGCAAAGCTGGATCGAGCTGCTGAGCGGTAAGTAGATGGTGAGCACCTACCAGGGTTACAGACTCGCACCAGTCCTACACCACAACTACTGACAGCATGTTAGATACCAGGGTTACAGACTCGCTCCAGTCCTACACCACAACTACTGACAGCATGTTAGATACCAGGGTTACAGACTCGCTCCAGTCCTACACCACAACTACTGACAGCATGTTAGATACCAGGGTTACAGACTCGCACCAGTCCACACCACAACTACTGATAGCATGTTAGAGGATCAGGGGCCGGGGATTTGAGTAGTCACACCCCTGTTACATTGCATGAACATCTCCTAATACTGAACATGCACAACTGGGTGAGACTCCTTCGTGCTGTGATTGATAAGTGTGTTCAGTTCATAGCAAACTTAGCAGGGGCTCTGATTGCTCGAATGCTTTGTACCTGGTCATTCAGTAATAGACCTTCCTTCTTTATGCAAGTCAAGGTTGTTATAATAGTAGAAAACACTTGTGGAGGCTTTGAGTAAATTGTTTATGCTCATAATGCATCAGAGTAGAAAAAGGCAACATGTCTAAGACTTTTGCACAGCAGTGTGTATGTGTATATATATAGTAAAGTTATTTAAAATAAGAAAAATAAAGTATGTTTACAATCAACATAAGAGTGTATACCATAGCTACTGTGCAGCCAGG
Organism: Acipenser ruthenus; assembly: GCF_902713425.1. Lineage (NCBI taxonomy): Eukaryota > Metazoa > Chordata > Actinopteri > Acipenseriformes > Acipenseridae > Acipenser > Acipenser ruthenus. Next base: position 11,005,727 of record NC_081190.1, read on the forward strand.
ACAGCCCTAATTCATTAGCAGGGTGTTCTGCAGAGATAGTTGGCTGCTCTGCAGTGATTACCACCTGTAATTGGTGACAGTCTGCTCTCCAGAATAACCGTTAGGTCTGCTGATTTGCAGATTGACTGGAACTGCCATGCAACAGTGGGATGCAATGTCAGCGATTCTGCAGAACATCCATTTACAAAAAAGAATAAAAATGACAGGTTCCTATTTTATATTGTCCTGCATTGTGTAGCTTTCCACATTGTATTTGTTGTAATGGAAACAAATACAACACACAGAGACAGGTCTGTAAGCCCTTAGAATTGCTGTGGGTTTGTGTGCAGCCTCTTGAAGTACATGTTATGTCATATTACCACTAGAGGGTACTGTGTCACCTTTTGTATGACAAAATGTACTTTTTTAGGAGCATGGACTTACTGGACAAGAAGAATTAAAATGTTAAACAGGAAAACATATTTTATCTTTTCAAACTCCTGAATTTCTTCTGACCAAAAAATGTTTTTCCTGAAGTATAAACTTGGATTTCCTCTGAATCTTTCATTTGAATTATATTTTCTTTTTTTTCCCCAAACCCTATAGTTCAGGTATACAGTAAAAGCTGCCACAATAGCATTCATATTTTTATTTTGTGTGAAACTATTTATTTAGCTTTTGGCCTGGTGTCTTTTCCCAGGTGTCCTGATTTCTTAGACGCACCATTGGTGCAGCATGACTTTTTATTGTGGAAAACTACAACTCGATAGATTGCCCAGATAGCCCCGTCCCACTTAAAGGGCACCAATTTTGTTTGTGTTCCAGACACCTGCAACTCCAAGAACCTTCTTGCTTTGTGGGTCATTCAAATGATTGACACGTTGCTTAGCTTCCTATCAATGTCATGTTTGTAACACCAGCCTGTTGATAGCAAGTTCAGCTACATTGTGGTGACAGAAGACATTTAACCAGGAAGGCTTTTCACAGAATTGTCAGGTGTACCCAGTGGTCCAGATAAGCTGCGTACCTGACGTTTTTATGCATTAAAAAATCTGAAATGCGCACTAAATTTAAATTAAATGCGTAAAAATAAGCATAACAATTTTGCGACACAGCTTGCTTGTCTGCCTCCCTTCCTGCCTCCCCTAAAACTTCCACTAACTTCAGTTACTAGGAAACTGTCCACAAGAAAAAACAAGCCAACCAACATTTTCCAATCTCTGGCTAGCCCTGTTGTCTTTGCAGCCAATCACAGTAAGAATAAGAAAAGTTTGAAGTTACACAGGTTGAAGTGTAAACACCCCAGTCCAGCTACAAATCCAACTGGAACCATCATCAGAGGCAACTGCTAAAAAAAAAAGATGCCTATAATATTAAATAAACTGTTTTATAACTTAATAATGCATGTCCTTATTATTTTTCTGTATGGCTTTATATTGACATTTTTAACATGTTCACTGAGTTTAAGAATTTAATGTTAAAATATAAGTTCTGTTTCTGTGCTTATCGTCAAAGTCTTATTGGCTGTGGTGAATAAAGTGAATAAGAATAGCTGTTGTCTCTGATTTTATTTTAATCCTAAGTTTTTGTACAGTAATTCAAAGTAACATTGCAGTTAAAAATAAAGGCTCATGCTTTTTTTTTTTTTTTTTTTAATGCCTACCCCATTACCATTGAAGCTTGTACAGTATTTACCGAGATTACTCATGACTTCAAAGTAATGTTGCATTTTACCCCCTGAAAATACATTTTACTCTCTGTGTTAAAATTAGAGGTTAAGTTACTCCCAGACCCAAAACCTGGCGTGCTGGGCGTAACCAATGTTCTTTCCAGGAAACCGCTATTCACTATATACAATATGTCTCTCTGTTGAGTCAAAACATTCCTCTTAACAGCCAACAGCTTCAATTATTTCTTGAATTTGTGTATGTGGAATATGTTAAAGCATATGCATTAGGTGCATAACACCATCAAAGACACACGAGCCATGCAGGCCTCCAAAATTGAGAAGAGCTCTGATTGTTTTCCAATGAAACCATTATCCACTAATGTTTACAGAAGTGAAGTTTCTCTGCTTGTATAGTACAAACATATTCTTGCCAGGGGAGATGTGCAGAGATGTTAGCTCAATTTTTAAGCTAATTGGTCATTTGGCAGATGCTTTTATCCAAAGACTAGGTGAACTATGCTGATGCAGAGTCACTTCCAATAGGACCTCGTTTGTTTTACGTCTCATCCGAAGGACGGAGCACAAGGAGGTTAAATGACTTGCTTAGGGTCGCACACACACACTGAGTCAGTGGCTGAGCCGGGGTATTTATTTAGTACAAACACATGCAACACATTTTTTTTTTACCAGATTATTGGAATTTGACACAATTGTAGTGGTTGGAGTGCTCTTGCTCTTATTTCAGCAGTAAGGAGATGACCCACTAACCCAGGAGTCTGGGTAAGTGGAGGACCATCTGCTGCTGTATTTTAATTCTAATCTGCTGTTAATCAGGCTGCTCCCGAGACAGTAATAATCGCTACAGTGAGTGCATTGTTTTAGTTTTTGTTCCACGCTGCCCTTATTTTGTAATAAGAGAAACGTGACAGTGTGCTTCCTACTCTGTTCTGTGAAAAGGATCTGGATGTCACCATGTCTAGTGAGAGACCAGGAGTGCAGCTGCAGTAGCTTAATAGGATATGTACAAATGAAAAGGAGACTGCCAGTGCCAGAAGGGATTCTACTGTCTGTCGCAAGATTACTGCCAGTGTAACTGTTACACATTGTCACCTGTGTCCAAAGTGGGGGAATCAGTCTGATCACAAGGGGGAAAAAAATTAAATACTGCCTCCCTGCTGTTAAGAACAAAACGTTCTCACCCTCTGTTGCTGTGTGTCGGATATTTAAACATGCATATGAAATTCTAGGCGTGCGCCCGTTGTGATTTTTTTTTGGGGGGGGGGGCTGATTTAGATTACCGATATTCCATATCAACGATCGACAGATACAAATTCCGATCTTGTACTTTTTCCCCATTATTAATAGACTAGGATTTCTGTGCATTTAAACATTTAATATTTGAATTGATAAGTAATACATTATGCAAGAAGTAAATTAAGCATAACACAGATAAATGAAATGGTATGTGACATGTTTACTGAATCTAAAAATGAAAATAGCTGCACTGATGGGTAGATTTACATTTGTTTTGTTCAGGACACTACAGAAAACAAACAAGGAAACAGTAAAAGACTACATGAAAACAAAGACAAAAACTTCTAACTATTCTAAATACCCCCCCCCCCCCCCCTCCCCCCCCACGATCATGGTGAGGCTGGGGGTTAACCAGTTGTTTCTGCTTGATTGGGGAGATTCTGGTATTTTTTATTATAATCTGTGCCAATTCCAATCCAATTATCAGTGCTTCCCTATCCAATACTATTCAAGTAAGGTGCAAATGGACAGTGTTTGTTTGAACACTGGGGGTCATATATAGTGGGTCAATTGCAGCGTACCAAAGATAGTCCACTTGATGCGTCTAACTAGCGGATTAAGCAGGTTTAGTCAACTTGCTTAGACTAAAGTTAGTATACTTGTTAAGTGATGATATAATGTACCTTAATATATTGTTGATACACTATATTAAGCAATTCTTCATTTTCTTAGGTAGACAGTGAATGTATACTGTAGTTTTATATAAACTACTATAGCAATGTGGCACCCTTTTCCTTTTTGTCTCATTTATTATGGTTAAGGAACAAAGTGTTCTGAAGAGATTGGTTTTGTTTTTTTCATTAAAATATTGTAAAAACTTTAAAGTGCTGCACACTAAGATACTGTGTGTTTAAATAATAAAGCTTGCACGTCTGATGTATTCAGTTTAACCTGAAATGTCAGTGTAATGTGTATTAAATATAAACAACACATTTAGAATTTAACATTCAGTGTCAAGCCACAATAGGCTACTGGCAAGTTAAAATGCAAGTATGACCCGTGTGCGGAATGTGCATAAAAAAGACATTTAGTAGGCTACGATTATATTATGAATATACACTTAAGTGTGTTTGATTTTGTATTTATGTTTAGTTCTACAAGGTAGCTGCGTGTCTCTTACATATTTCTTTATTGTTTTAGGTGAAACGTGGAACCCTTTGAAGCTACACTATCAGTTAAGGAATGTGCGTGAACGACTGGCCAAGAACCTGGTGGAGAAAGGAGTGCTCACCACAGAGAAACAGAACTTCCTGCTTTTCGACATGACCACGCACCCCCTCACCAACAACAACATCAAGCAGCGCCTCATTAAGAGAGTGCAGGAAGCCGTGCTGGAGAAGTGGGTGAACGACCCCCACCGCATGGACAAGCGCCTGCTGGCCCTCATTTTTTTAGCCCATTCCTCAGACGTGTTGGAGAATGCTTTCGCCCCCCTTTTGGACGACCAGTACGACTTGGCCATGAAAAGAGTACGACTGCTGCTGGACTTGGACCCCGAAGTTGAAAGTATGAAGACCAACACAAATGAGCTTGTTTGGGCTGTCATGGCAGCCTTTACTAAATAGATGTTTCAAGTGGACTGATAGCAAACTTGTTCTTATGTCGCTATGTCATGTAGTTTCCTCTATATTAAATTGGGTCATTGACTCCTCCACATGTATCCTCCTTTTTAATTTTTTTTAAGTCCTTCATCTATTTCTTTTTTTTTTTTTTTAAGGAAGAACTGTGCTTTTATGAATGCTCATGTTTTTCTTCTGTTGCAACCAGGACACAAATTGGTTTGGTTTCAAAGCCACTGGGGTGATATTTTGAGCATGATGCTGAGACTGTGGAGGGACCTATTCAAAGTATTTACATGTTTAATGATCAACCTAATACATACTGATTTATTTTAGTTAGTTTGTTTTTCAGCAAATATATTTCCAGTTGTGTATTGTGCAGCTCAAGATAATCCACTGTGACATTTAATGCCTGATTCTTTTTCTCGGTTCACATGTGTAATGCAGTGTCATCTGTGTAAAGCCCTCCAGCTGATAATGCACACTTCTACAACAAGAGGTACTGAGATTTACCATCCAAGTCAGTCTACCTGGCAAAAGGTACATTTTGCAGAAGTTTGCAACAATTCAACACTGCTGTAGAAATATCTTTATTTTTAGTTCTTCCAATTCATACAACCTAGATCTTTTAAATCTTAAATATAAACCTTCCCAAAAAAAAAGGATATTTTTTTCATTTACTAAATACACCCTTAAAAGATCGGTTTATGTGAATTACTGTTCTGTGTTGATGGATGCAGCGTGTTAGCCTCTTTAAACCTGTAATTTCATTTTTGTCATTTTAAAATAATACAGTAAAGCGCTACCAACACAGCCTCCCATTGCCTATACGTCACACTATTGAAATATATCAATCCTGGGATGGGGTACATTCCAGTACACTCTGTATATATTTTACCATATAGATTAAACCCCTGTACCCTAGTATTCTGCAGGACACAAGTATGCACCTGGCCCTCATTCTTACTTTCCCCACCAGCTGTGCTTCATAAAGCATGTGTGTCTCTGGTGTAATGTTGGGATGTACTGTATAGGTATCCCCACCAATGCAGATCATCTTCTAGTTTTGTTTTTCCCAGTGTGTTGTACGAAACAGTTGTGTCATGTTCTCTTTGTATAACTCGGAAGGAAGCTTTTGACCAATTCTCTCAACCTGGAGTGTAACTCTTGCATTTGTGCTCAAGAAAACAAAATGATAATGTGTTTCTCTGCAAGTCTTCTTCATATGCCTTTCATTTTGCATGACATTTTTTTTTAATTTCTTTTAATACACAGTACTCTAATTCAGTGATTTAATTACTCATTTTGTATTGCATATACCTTTTAGTTACCACATTAAGCAAAATCATTTTTCTTTTGTTATTTTTTTTTTAAATTTATTATTGTTACCTCCTTATGGCTTGCTTTATGGTAGCTAACTTCATTTAATGTATATAATACTTTGGGCTGATAAACCTACAATGATTTGGGTGTATAGCTGACTTGTGATGGGGTTTGCAGGTGTCTGACCTTTTTGTTAATATACCAGATAATGTATAACTGTATACAAGAAATTATAGGGATTCCTAATCTGTATACTTGCTTTTTACCATACAATAAACTAAGATCTTGAAAGTGCCTGAAATAGACAGAGTTTATCTTTTTATTTCCTTTCATTTCCTTTTTATTTATTTTATGTCCAAACCAGGCCATACAATTGTCTAGACCATGGCTGATGTTTTCTAAGGGAGTTCAGTTCATCCTGCATATAAATCTACTTCTTGTTTCACTTCGCAGGGTTACGACGGTGGTATATTTAAGCAATATGGTATGACAGGGTGTGGGATATACTCTAATATCCACACACCCAGGGTGCGTTATCACAAGCCGAAGCCGAGTGGCTTTAACTGCCCGGGGCGTGTGGATATTAGAGTATATCCCACACCCTGAAGTGCCTTATTGCGCTTATAAAATGGGTCAACTAACTAAATTTAAAAAAAAAAAAAAAAAACATGTTTTAATTAACAAAAAAGTAATTTTTATTAAATATCCTTCCACCTCTGACCTAAAAAATAGGCTTAAAACTTAAATAAATAAAACCAAAATGCATTAATTAAAAAATGTTTTTATTATTTAATGAACATTGAATTGATTAAAAACACGAATAAGTATTTATAGATGTTAAATTGAACACTGCCATTGAAATGGCAGCTTTGAAGATTTTTTGTATCCTTTTCTTTTTTCATGTCCAGAAGCTGTGCTTTGGTAAGTTCGATGCCTAGCAGTATTACTTTTTTTTCAGCACTTGAATAAGTGTTGGTGTCTGATTCGGACTCATCCAAAATCTCATCTAGAGTTTGGTTTCCCAAAAGATAAAAATTGATATACACTCGTCAGTCATCTTTATTGCAAATTTAAATATGGCTACCGATGGTAGATTAGGGCAGCATAGAGGGTACTGCTGAACACTGCTTATGGGATGAGGATGAGGGAATATCTGTCTTCATCCAGTATGGTAGATTAGGGCAGCATAGAGGCCTGGATTGACAAATCCTGATAAGCACTTCTCTTTGCTAATCAGGCGGACGTGGGTGCTCATTAATTCAGGGGGAAAAAATTGATTTAGACTGTTGGTTGGAGTGGTGCATTTGTTACAAAAGCAGAAGTAAAGAAATCGATCAATTAAAGGTCCCTGCCCGACGATGTAAAATTGTTATAAAAAAGAAAAAAAATGTGGTGTGGGTTTTCTGCTCACCTCTTCTTAATACAATTCTGTTGGTATAGTTACCAATTTACTTTTTTTTCTTCCCTAACTTGGCAGACTCTTAACAGGAGAAACTACACTTGTCAGCTGCTGTTTATTATGAAGACAAGTTTTATTTGGTAACCAGATAATCAATTTGAGTGAATCTGCAGTCCCATTAATTGTTGCCATGTGTTAATTGACAGGTATAGTTTTCTAGACACTGGCAGCAATCGAATTGGACCTTTACCCAGATACGTGGTGTAAACCTGGCACATACCATCATACTAATGATCCTGCACGTGGTATGGAATGGTATCCAATTAAAATAACACATGAAATGGGACATTCAACTACTTTACCAACACTATTACATTTAGATGAAATGCATGATTTCATTAGACGTTTAACTCAATACAATTAAAGATGGTAGACATCATATGTCTGGTCAAAATCTAAAATACCATAGGGATGTCTAAGCAGCAGTGTTTGAAATACAGGGTACATGTCAAAGGAAATTGCTTTATCTGTGTTGGAATTTTCTCTCAGGGCAGTTAGGGTGATGTCTGCAAAGGATGTTCCCTGGTCTCAGCAACAACAGGGCTCCTTGTGTTTGCAAACTCTCTGCAAAGTTGTGTGCTCAGGCGACTTTGATTCAACTGTGAATCTGCCCACATTGATTATGGCTTGGTCAATCAGGGTCACATGTTTAATGTGCTAAAATGATTTGAAATGACAGATGTCTGCTAGACATCCACCCCAGAAGTTAACTATGCGGCACATATGCAAGTCGTATTTAATAAAATGTTTACTGAAACATTTTTCACAATGGGTTTTCTGTATAAATACATGGTTATTTGTTGTATTGTTTTCATCATATATCACACATTTCCACATGCTGGCACATGTTTTTATAGGAAGGCTGCCAGCACTTTTTCCTTCATTTGGAGGCATTTTTTGTACATGTAGTCCATTTGGTTCCTGGTTGAATAAGCACAGTCTTCTTTAGATACAAGGTGTATATATAGTACGCGTGAGTAGGCCACTTGAACATTGAAAAACAAAACATGTTCAAATCACATGAACATATAACTTTGAGTACAATAAGGGCAACATGGGATGCAAAATCCACTCTGGAGTGTTTGCAACATGATTAGGTAGGAGCTGTTAATGTGTTTGCTGGCAGCCCCCACGGTAACCCTGGAAAACAGAGGGAATACTGCTGCATTTGAGCTCCTCACAACCTTGGGTGAGGCTCCTGCACAGGGAAGCACTTTACAGTATGTCTCATGCTATGAGTAGTGTTGCCAATGTCTGGGAGACTGGACATCATCCAATACCAGCACAAGGAGGAGCAGATATTCAGAATATGGTAGCAGAAGGGTGAGTACAGTGACAGACAGCAGATGGATTGCACTTCCAAAGCCCTTACTCATACACTTCTATCACATTAAAGTGGCCTATTCACTTTGTGTACATAAAACAATGTTGGTTTTTAACCACTATGGACATGACACTAAGAACACAATACAGAAAATAAGAAAATAATTCCAGAATGCAAAATAATAGCATTTGGGTTTCTGACCATGTCCTCTCCCTTATTATAAACCAAGATACTTGAGGGATGTTTAAATAACAGAAAAACATGAGTTCCTCAGTCAAGGCAATCTTCAAATAATGCTTAAAAATTATAAATCTCCCCAGCCTTCTGTGTTGCAAAACTTGACTAAAATCCATGTAAATGTAACACTCGTTAACATGTACAATTCTTGAGTTACATAGCAGATAGAGGCGTGCCGTGCCGTTGGTTGTTGAAGGATTGTGGAATGCGGGTTGGAAACTCTTGAATATCTATTGGGGGTTATGCGGTTCTGTTCTTGTTCCGGTACCTTGTTGCTGGTAAACACTGTATTGTTAGTTTTGGATCTAGAATTAATACAGCTTGACGCAATCATCAGCATTTCAATTTTCTAGTATACCACAGGAATGCTTTGGTAAAACTGTGGGCTTGTTTTCTCTCTGATGAATACAGCAATGCGTCTAGAAAAAGAACACAACTCGCAAGTGTGAGCAGCTGTCCTGTGAACGGTTAGCACACAAACCCAAGCAGGTTTTTTCTGTTTTGTTTTGTTTAAGCTTTTAGACATAAACACTTTCATGTGACCACTGGCACCAAGTTTTTTTTTTTATCGTGTTAATTATACAATTCATCTAGTACAGAAATAGCCAGTCCTCAACAAAACAGCTTCTACCCTCACACACAAAATCACTGACAAACACGACAGCCTGTTCAGTTTAGGAAGTTGAATCCACTCCCTAATCCCCACAATGAGTCCTTCTTCTGTGCTTTCTGGCAGTCCAATCCCTCGGTTTGAGGATATGTGTGTCTGTAAGACTGGAGAACAGTAGCAGGCTGACTGAGGGTAGCAGAAGCACAAGGCTGGTTTCACAGCCCCACCAGTAGCTTATGACTGCAATACCCAAGGTTTGTGAAACCAGTCAATAGAGTTCTACAATGAGACACAATCAATAAACTATAAAGGGGCTCTGGAATTACATACAAAGTGTATTTGTGAAGCTCCAATCAGTCAAGCTCATGTTGAGTAAATAATGTGTATTGTAACCCACGCACAATCCCCACCTTCAGTAACTTGATTTACTGATATGTATATATGTAAATTACATAAGCCACAGTGTGTAAACAAGTATGGCTGTTAAAATGGAAATCGTTTGCAGAAGCCAATCCAACAGGAGAAACTTCGAAATGTATTATACATGCCCTCCCCCCCCTTGAAATCAAACCCAAACACAGCTAACACAGTATTCAAGGAATCTGATAAGTGTGAGGATGGGGGGTGGGGGGGACTGATACTGCAAACGTCTTGTTTATTATTCTTTTTTATTTATTACGCTCTGTAGAGTAACAGCTTATGACTCAAAGATCATCCATCCATCCATTAAACCGTGTAACAATTTTTTTTTTTTTTGTTCCTGGGTAGTAAGTGTTATTTCCTAATTGCTTATGCCTCAAAAGTATAGAAAATGGTTATTATTCCCCACAAACTTTGCTTTTGTGACCAGGACAGTGATATTTTGAAATTTACCTATTTTCCAGAACATTCCAGATAGATTCAGTGCTGAGTAAACTTGAAGTAACTTCTAGAACTTTCCAGTAATATAAATAGTAGTATAAATACAGGGGCCTTAAGCCCACCAGTTCGGTGCATTCACTCGGTGCACCTCAAAGAGGATTACAACAGCATCAAGACCTTGCTGGACGCCTTGAAGTATGATGAGTACGGCTGGGAGGTCATAGGAGACTTCAAAATGGTGGCATTCCTGATGGGTCTCCAAGGCGGTTTTACCAAGTTTCCCTGCTATCTTTGCCTTTGGGACAGCAGGGACACCAAGGCGCACTACCACAGGTTGGACTGGCCACAGCGGACCGAGTTCTCTGTGGGGAGGAACAATGTCAAGTGGGAGCCACTTGTGGACCCCCGGAAGGTGCTGATGCCACCACTGCACATCAAATTGGGCCTTATGAAACAATTTGTCAGAGCTCTAGATAAGGAGTCGGCAGCCTTCAAGTACCTTCAAGACTTCTTCCCTAAGCTGTCTGAGGCAAAGGTCAAAGCCGGTGTCTTCGTCGGACCACAGATAAAGAAGATCCTGGAGTGCAATGAATTCCCCAAGAAGCTCACTAGTAAGGAGAAAGCGGCTTGGAACAGCTTTGTCACAGTGGTTTGGGGCTTCCTGGGCAATCACAAGGCCGAAAACTATGTGGAGCTGGTTGAGACTCTGAAGAACTACGGCACAATGGGCTGTAGGATGTTCCTCAAAGTCCATATCCTTGATGCTCATCTTGATAAATTCAAGGAGAACATGGGAGCGTACTCGGAGGAGCAAGGCGAGCGCTTCCACCAGGATATACTGGACTTTGAACGCCGCTACCAAGGACAGTATAACGAGAACGTGATGGGAGACTACATTTGGGGGCTGATTCGTGAAAGTGATTTACAGTATAATCGTAAATCTCGAAAAACTACTCACTTCTAAATCTTTTGTAGTCATTTTTGTATTACTTTAGTATAAATACATGTTCATTTGGATTCATATGTTGTTTTTTTCTGACTTTATGTGAACGAAAAGACACAAATTCGCCCGTTTTCTCATTGGAAATAGGTCAATTTCAAAATATCACTGTCCTGGTCACAAAAGCAAAGTTTGTGGGGAATAATAGCCATTTTCTATACTTTTGAGGCATTTTGAGGAGAACATGCAAACTCCACACAGACAGTATCCTAGGCCGGATTCGAACCTAGGACCCTGGTGAGGCAGCAGCGCTAACCACTATGCCACCGTGCTGCCACTCAAAGATCAGTTCATCAATAATAATATATATGAATTAATACATCCAGTATTATATCATAAAAGTAACATTTGAAAAACAGTTTTAACAAGGAACTTGACTTTTTTTGGCATACCCTGCAAAAGTTGTCCATTTTTAAATTTGCTGTATATTCTACAGTGGTTTACCATGCTTTTTGTTTTACATTGTCCACCTATGCTTTTCAGCTCTTTGCTTAGACTTCGCTATGCTTTAGACTCCTTTTAGGTAGCTGTTTTGCCCTTTCTGTCTAAATCCAGTCAGCTGATCCTTTATGTTTTTTATATTCCAAACACTGGCCTGCCACAAAACCAGCTGTAATTTTAGATTTCATATTATCTTCCTCAGAAGATCCAGATGCCCAACGTTTCAGTATTTATTACGGGGAGTATTTGTAATTTCTAATTCATGATTTATATTGAATGGTGGCTATTCATCTGCACAGCATATGCTGCTAAACGTAGCAGACACCGCTGCTCCTGTCTTGTTGAGTAAGTTGCCATGGAAATGAATAAGCAAAAAATTAATAACCTTGAAGCTATCCTGTATCTGACGTAAATAAGCGTGCAGAATTGTAACCTTTAGAATTGTCTTGTTTATGTTCTCTCGGACTGTAAACAGATATGTTTTCTACGATATTGAAGGTGCTGGGCGAATACTGTAGAATTATACTGTTTTTCAAAATGTCCATTTATTTTTCAGTGTGAATTACTGAAATGTTTGCTATTTGTGATCGGCATTTAAAAATGGAAAACTGTGTTCTACTGAAGCCAGTTTGTTACCAGCCTGGCTAAGCGCCAGTGACTCTCCAAAATCTGTAAGGAGTTGATGCTGGATAGTAATATGGAGCCGCGTGCTATTTGAAAAGCCCTCTGTATCACTCCCTTTCTGGTCATGGCTTGTCATCTGTCGCTAGCAGCACAGGAGCACGTTATCGGACACTTTAATCAGATAAGCTGCGTTGGATTTGTTTCGTCAGTTTCCATTTATATTAACAACTGCTGATTTTCCACTTTTTTTAAAAGAAGTCCTATGTAAGAGATATAAAGTCCTACGTAGCAGAGCACCTGGTATCCAGAGTTATATTTGACAAATAAATTTAAAGCTTGTTTCTTTGATCAAGCTGAGATACAGGTTTTTATCTGGTCATGGTGATACAAGAAAAAAAAAGTAAAATACTGTAAAGCTATAAGTATTTGCGACCAAAATATTTGGCGAATCACACCCATAAAACCTATTTTACTCCAGTAATGTTGGCGACCTGTTGCAATATACAAAGTATGTATTGTTAGTGGAATTTGATATTCGTGCCAAAAATCTTTGCATCTTTGACCCCTTGCTGATGCAACCACTTAGTGATGAGGAGGAGATGAGCAGATGAACTTCGCTCCCCTGCCAAGCCAATCTCCTCTTTCTGAACCTATGCAGGGGCGCCTAACCAGTGGGGTCCCTCAGCCAACCCAGCACTGCCAGGATTCGAACCAGCATTCTCCTGATCGCATGACTCACACTGCACTCCAGCACGGTATTGAGGTCTCTCAGCCAACCCAGCACTGCCAGGATTCGAACCAGCATTCTCCTGATCGCGTGACTCACACTGCACTCCAGCACGGTATTGAGGTCTATCAGCCAACCCAGCACTGCCAGGATTCGAACCAGCATTCTCCTGATCGCGTGACCCACACTGCACTCCAGCACAGTATTGAGGTCTCTCAGCCAACCCAGCACTGCCAGGATTCGAACCAGCATTCTCCTGATCGCGTGACTCACACTGCACTCCAGCACGGTATTGAGGTCTCTCAGCCAACCCAGCACTGCCAGGATTCGAACCAGCATTCTCCTGATCGCATGACTCACACTGCACTCCAGCACGGTATTGAGGTCTCTCAGCCAACCCAGCACTGCCAGGATTCGAACCAGCATTCTCCTGATCGCGTGACTCACACTGCACTCCAGCACGGTATTGAGGTCTCTCAGCCAACCCAGCACTGCCAGGATTCGAACCAGCATTCTCCTGATCACATGACTCACACTGCACTCCAGCACGGTATTGAGGTCTCTCAGCCAACCCAGCACTGCCAGGATTCGAACCAGCATTCTCCTGATCGCGTGACTCACACTGCACTCCAGCACGGTATTGAGGTCTCTCAGCCAACCCAGCACTGCCAGGATTCGAACCAGCGATATTTATATTTTGTATATATATTTTACTATGGTAACAGATGGCTGACCAATTAGACTTAAGGATTTAGCATGGTGTGTGTGTGTGTGAGTGTGTGTGTGTGTTTGTGTGTGTGTAAATGTCTCTGATTAATGTAATTTTGGATGTGTCCTTGCTGCTATGAGGGTGGATAATTTACCATACATTTGCATTGTGATAATTATTATTGTACATATTATTTTAGTAGTCTTCTTAATATTTGTATATGACTGTACTGTAAAAGCGTGCTGTATGAATACACCTGCTGTATGTGTTCCTGTCGTTATTTATGGTGGGGTGTGCTTATAAAACAATCTGTTACACTACCCTTGTACTGGACCTGTACTGTACTAAAATAAACAAACCCAAATCTCAGGAGCCCTCAGATCATGTTTAAATGAATGGGAGTTTTTTTTTTTTGCTCATCAGCCTTGTTTAAACCACCATTAGGAGAGTACAGCATACACAATAAAGAGGATAGACTGTTTAGCCCCTCTGTTCTGTAGTCCGAGGCGGAGATAAGGGGGTTGAAAATGTATTCCCCACAAAGGAGATTCCGTCTCGTTTTTACTGCAGTAACACACAGGGCACATTCGTGTAGTGTGTGTACTGATTCCGTCTCGTTTTTACTGCAGTAACACACAGGGCACATTCGTGTAGTGTGTGTACTGATTCCGTCTCGTTTTTATTGCAGTAACACACAGGGCACATTCGTGTAGTGTGTGTACTGATTCCGTCTCGTTTTTATTGCAGTATCACACAGGGCACATTCGTGTAGTGTGTGTACTGATTCCGTCTCGTTTTTACTGCAGTAACACACAGGGCACATTCGTGTAGTGTGTGTACTGATTCCGTCTCGTTTTTACTGCAGTAACACACAGGGCACATTCGTGTAGTGTGTGTACTGATTCCGTCTCGTTTTTACTGCAGTAACACACAGGGCACATTCGTGTAGTGTGTGTACTTTTCTAATTGAAGAGCAGGTCATTGATTGTTGTGATGTGATTACGGTTTAAAAACATGTTTTTTTTACATCATTTTAAGAAGGTTATTACCTCACAAGCCCTGGTTGAAAATGTCAGCTGTTTGGGTGTTCTGTTGTTAGTTTTACATGCAAAGGCACCAACAAGTCTGCTAAGAAATAAATAAATAACTACCCCCCCCCCCCTTTATATTATGATAAAACAATAGTTTACATATGGCATGTTTAGTTTGCGCTGTATAGGCTAATTAGTTTGAGCTGCATTAGTGTTCAGAAAGCTTCTAGGAGGGGGGTAACGTAATCTAAACACACCGATAAACCAACAAGGCTGTCTTTTGGAGAAGCGGGGTGTACAGAAATCTAAACTAGGGAGTACACATTCCCCCAGACACTGAACATGACTGTGGAACACTGTCTGCAGCTTTGATTACTAACGAACGGGCTGGCTCATGACTCATTTCTGGGACGGTACTGAGCACACCACACTGCATCACATCTTTCAGCGGTTTGAACAGCTGCTTAATACAACGTGAACGTGTTCCCCTTACGCTGGGGTACCCCATTGCTTTTTTTATGATTGGTTTGCTGTCCTATATAAAACCCCGCCCTTATTGAATATCGACCACCGATTGGCTTAGAATTCCATGAATCACACTGAACAACACAGACTGCTCCTCCTCCCCCTCCCTTGGTGGAAAACTGCCGGAGTGGAAGTTTTTCGATCGCAGTTGGATTTGAAACAGGCTTTGCAATGAGTGGGTATATATACAGACATACCCATTCCATATAAACCATTATTATTCAAATCATTATTTTTAGAATAAATAAAACCATACTTCCAGCAGTTGAGTTATTCTACAGATTTCCAAGGAGAATATTTAAACTTAATATACATCCCACAGGCTTAGTTAAAATCGCCTGCTGACTGTCTGATTTGTTCATATGCATGCACCGTTAACTTACCGTCACTATTTCCATCGGATAAATAAAGGAATGGTTTGCGTTTTATGTTGCTTTAAATATAGATTATTGTTAGACGCGACGTGCAGCTGCAGGGATTCAGTTGAGGATGTGAACAAACTGGGCAATGAAAAACGAAATTGCACAGAAGGAAATGACAGTAGCTAAATTCAGCCTGTTGGAATAAAACGAGACTGCGTTCGCCTGGTGAGGTAATTCAGAACTGTGTTCTTGTTATATTGAACAGCGGAAAAGTGCAGTGAGATTGCGACTGGAAAAATTGATGCATTCTCTCTTATGTGGAACACGGTTATTGCTGTACTAAACTAAGTACGACTTTTTTATTTTAATTTTTTTAGGTCTATCCAAAATTAAAGATAGACAACTATTGAAAGATACTCAAACGCAACGCTTTTGTGGTAGCAGATCGACGCCTAAGTACTTGGAGTTCATGTTAGTTTTTGCTTTTTGGACGGCGACGTGGGACCCTCAGCAATCGCCAGAATTTGGGAAATGCTCAAATCAAATGTAGAGTGAGTGAACAAGGATGTGTATCATGACCATGCGGTCGACTGACTGCTGTGCAAATCTCAACACTTTAATAAATTATGAACGGAACCGAACAAAGCAACAGAAGAAGGGGCACTGACCAGGGACAGCACATCATCCCGCGGAACTGTCGACTCGTCAGCCTCCTCTGCCTTCACTGTGTGCAAGGTAAATTCAATCTGTAGCCTGGTGGCATTGACTAATCCAATGCATTAAAAATAACATCAATAGCTGACTTGATGCCTTACGTCAATTAGGAACTTCTGTTATTAAGCTTTTTAAAATTATAGTCAAGTTATTTTGATTAGGTTATCACCAAAATTAGGTCAGTTCACCACAATAGGCGTTTTTAGCCCCAACACACACACCCATTCTCACCATGTGAAGCATGGGTTATACATGTCTTGTACTCACCCAACACACACCCTGGAACGCGCTTCTCTATCGCATGCTGTTGCTGTATCATCAACCACAAGGAAACGCCAACCCAGAATGTGGTCCACTGAGCGGGAATGACAATCTGTTAAGCCCCAAGACGTTTTACGGATCAAACTTCAGATAGATGCATCACAACAAAAACCTTGGGCTTGCCTTTAGTGTGAAATCACGTATCTGTGTACAATTTAGTAAGTGCAGTAGGTACTGAGTGCCAAGTTGTAACCATTAGTTAATAATATTCACACTGCATAGCTCAATCACTCCACTTCAGGTACTGTTAATAATATTCACACTGCATAGCTCAATCACTCCACTTCAGGTACTGTTAATAATATTCACACTGCATAGCTCAATCACTCCACTTCAGGTACTGTTAATAATATTCACACTGCATAGCTCAATTACTCCACTTCAGGTACTGTTAATAATATTCACACTGCATAGCTCAATCACTCCACTTCAGGTACTGTTAATAATATTCACACTGCATAGCTCAATCACTCCACTTCAGGTACTGTTAATAATATTCACACTGCATAGCTCAATCACTCCACTTCAGGTACTGTTAATAATATTCACACTGCATAGCTCAATCACTCCACTTCAGGTACTGTTAATAATATTCACACTGCATAGCTCAATCACTCCACTTCAGGTACTGTTAATAATATATTCACACTGCATAGCTCAGTCACTCCACTTCAGGTACTGTTAATAATATTCACACTGCATAGCTCAGTCACTCCACTTCAGGTACTGTTAATAATATTCACACTGCATAGCTCAATCACTCCACTTCAGGTACTGTTTCTGGGTTATTGTGAGTTTGTACTGGCTTTCAGCTACACCTGTGTTCCTTGATTTACGGGTTGGGGTTGCAGTCAGTATAAAGGGTTTTGGAGGTTTCCTGAATGGAACCTGATGTGAAGTCTAATTCTTGAGTGTTTTGTTCTTCAGGATTCTTTACATGGTCCTAGTTATCAGTGTATACTTTATTTTAGTAATTGATTTACAGCTTAATTATCAACAAGCTAGTAATATAAAACTTGTGAATACTGTGCTTTACAGTATATTCTGTGCATTGAAAAAAAAAATAATACATATATCAGTAGAAATGGCAAAAAGTAGAAAAAAACCAAACAAAACAGAATTGACTGCATTTCAAGCCTCAGCAATAATAAAGACAAACTGGTCTGCCTGGATAGATCAAGTTTCATTATACAGTACTGTATTTTCTGGATGATTTCCCCTCAGATATGGACACATGTCATTTGTATATTCCCATTCATTTCACTCTTCCTTCTTTGATAGCCAGTGCTCCACTCCGCTTCATTTGAATATCTGCTAGATTCATTGCAACTGGAAAAGAGGAAGAAAAACTACTGATAGGCAAACACTCTGTGAACAGTGCTTACCGCACAGACACCAGAGCTGCTGCACTCTTCTATTGAGACAGTATTGAGACAGCCTGTGTTTATTGCTGCCCCCTCAGTGCTCCCCATGCTCTTGTGTTCAAGATCTTTGGCTTCTTTGCTTGTATTTTTTTTTATACCACAAGCCTGGGATACATGTTTGTGATTCCACTTCAGTGGGATAACATAAGTGGAATACCATACTTACCTGGATTAGTTTGCAATGTGCCTTTGCTTCCATTCCAGTTCAGCTGAAATTCAGCACAGAGTTGTGCTTCGCTAGTTCAAACAATACTGCCACCGATACAGGATTTATAACAACTTTAAAATGTCTGGAATCATTTCACATTTCTATTGTTGTTTTGCTTTGGGCCCCGATTTCCTTGAGAACAAGTTTAGTCAAGAAATGCCAGTTACTGCCCTGCCTGCGTGTGACTTAACCTTCATTAACACCTGGAACGGCGCACATTGACAGACAGAGCTCAAGGTTCTATCTAAAAAGACAGTTGCGAAGAGGCCAAGTAAAGGGCATGTTATTGCTGTGTATTGCTAGTATAAACAGAATATTGAATGATCGTTCATGGTAACGGTTTCATTCCCCTTAGGAGAAGGTCCTTGCATGCACCACTCGCCCATGTTGGGGCTCGTGGTTTACTGGGTCATCCTCCTGCAGGGAATGAAAACCCTATACCATGTACGATCATTCAGTATCCTCTGTGTAATTCTAACCATTCTTGTCTTGTCATACCCCCTTCCCCAATGTTGACCAAGATCCCATTTATACCAGAGGGGCTTTTACAGGGAATCCGGTGCTGCACCTGTACAGGAAACACATTGCAAACTGAAGGCTTGCATTTTTAGCACTGCCTGTGCTGTTATCAGTTTAACACATTGTACAGCTTCTCTATTTGAGAAGTCAAACTTCCAGTTAACTTCTAATGCTGGTACAGTGTGGTGTAGATTATATATAAACCTATGCATTTCAGATTGCCTTTGCATACTTGTCTGTGCAGAAAATAGCTGTATATAAATAGCATACAAATTAACATTACAGCTAAAATCAGCAATATGCGCAGTTACAACTGCATGACTTAGATTGCAGTGTCTCATGCACACTTGGCAATAGAAAAAAAACAAGCAGGATATTTAAGTTCTCTGAGCAGTCTATCCAAAAAAGAGGCACTGACTGGACTAGCAAGAATTGAGAGGACATACAGTGATGGTAAAGACAAAAGTGCCTGCATGGTGAAGCATGTTTAATTGTGTTTGGGGAAAATAATTTTACAGCAGAAGTACTGTGCATGTTGATGCTGCAATGCTGGTATGCAGGATGGGTGTGAAGGGGGTGCTGCAATGCTGGTATGCAGTATGGGTGTGAAGGGGGTACTGCAATGATAGTGGGGACTGCAGTTTGGCATGGATTGCATATGTGCTCGACTTCTTCAAGAAAAGGAAATGTCAACTGCTTTCCTATCCATTTTCACCCCCTTGAGAGCACTGGATCCCATCTGTTACATACAGCTATTAAAAAAATAATGTGTGTGTGTGTGTATATATATATCTATATAATACATGGATGAATGCTATATTTGCATCCTGAGCCATTAAAAAAAGGCATAATACCACAGTAGTGACGTCAAAAAGTGATAATTCCTCTAGAGGAAAATATACTTGAACTTTGACCCATTCGACGCCTCGAGACCATCACTTTCAATTGAAACACAACATGTCTCGTTTTCAATCACTCGACAACACCCACAGTACAGAAATGTTCATTAATGATCAATAAAATGAGAATACGTTAACAAAAATGATTTTAAGCTGGTACATTTGTATCTCAGAGAAACTGGAGAAATGGATAACGACATAGAACGTCTGTACAGCACTGAAACACTACGTTTAAAAAAAAAAAAACTGTAGTGCTGAACCTCGTCTTCTTTAATATTAGCATCACAAGGGTATCCATGTATTATACAAAATAATAGATGGGCCTCTTCAGTGAGTTACAGGAAAACAATTCCATCTCAGGTTTCTGTGACAGTTTATAAATTACTTGACCTTTGGTCTCGTAATTTATGATGTCACAGAAACCCTAGATGAAATTATTTTCCTGTAACTCACTGAAGCCCATCTATTATTCTCTCTCTCTCTATATATAATGTTTTTCAGTTTTGTCATCATTGCCATCAGATATACTTGTAATATTTTTCTTGCCAGTTTTTATTTGATTATTTATGTATTTATTTGTTTGTTTAAATTCCCAATTATTATCTGTATCCTCGGCTCACTGCTTGCAACATTACCTGAGCATGACACCATCAGTCCATCTCTACTCTCCTAACATTACCTGATCATGACACCATCAGTCCATCTCTACTCTCCTAACATTACCTGATCATGACACCATCAGTCCATCTCTACTCTCCTAACGTTACCTGATCATGACACCATCAGTCCATCTCTACTCTCCTGACATTACGTGAGCATGACACCATCAGTCCATCTCTTCTCTCCTGACATTACCTGATCATGACACCATCAGTCCATCTCTACTCTCCTGACATTACCAGAGCACTGGACCATCAGTCCATCTCTTCTCTCCTAACATTACCTGAGCATGACACCATCAGTCCATCTCTACTCTCCTAACATTACCTGAGCATGACACCATCAGTCCATCTCTACTCTCCTGACATTACCTGATCATGACACCATCAGTCCATCTCTACTCTCCTAACATTACCTGATCATGACACCATCAGTCCATCTCTACTCTCCTAACATTACCTGAGCATGACACCATCAGTCCATCTCTACTCTCCTGACATTACGTGAGCATGACACCATCAGTCCATCTCTACTCTCCTGACATTACCTGAGCATGACACCATCAGTCCATCTCTACTCTCCTGACATTATGTGAGCATGACACCATCAGTCCATCTCTACTCTTCTCACATTACCTGATCATGACACCATCAGTCCATCTCTACTCTCCTAACATTACCTGAGCATGACACCATCAGTCCATCTCTACTCTCCTGACATTACCTGATCATGACACCATCAGTCCATCTCTACTCTCCTAACATTACCTGATCATGACACCATCAGTCCATCTCTACTCTTCTATCATTACCTGAGCATGACACCATCAGTCCATCTCTACTATCCTAACATTACCTGATCATGACACCATCAGTCCATCTCTACTCTCCTAACGTTACCTGATCATGACACCATCAGTCCATCTCTACTCTCCTGACATTACGTGAGCATGACACCATCAGTCCATCTCTACTCTCCTGACATTACCTGAGCATGACACCATCAGTCCATCTCTACTCTCTCAACATTATCTGAGCTCACTGCAGTCTGAACCGCTGACACTAAAAACATTGTGTGCTTTCTTAAATTGCCGCCACACTGTAGCACAAATTAAAACCAGCACAAATGTATCTTGAACTGAAAAAGAGCATTTGCTGGGTTTTTAGCTCATGGGCTCTAATAAAAATACATTTGTTGGCTCTTTGTATCAATTTTAATTGATGACAGAAGCCATTAAAACAGTTCATTACGCTGTGCTATGAAGCTGTGATTATTGTTTTTACAGGGAACAGATGTTCTCATTTACAGGCTTACAGAAAGGAGGGTTTAAACTTTACACATATTTGCAGCCCAAACCCTTGGCCATTGAACTGAAAGTACTGTATGATTACAAGTGTTAAGGATTAATATTATATTACATTATATACCGTAAAACTTCAAATAATTGCCAGGTCTCAAATAATTGCCTGTCTCCGAAACGCGGCGGGTCTGCTGGCAAATATTGTAAATAAACACCGGGTCTCTATTAAACGCCGGGTCTCTGTCATTGCCATTGAAGCTGAGGAAGATGAGGAGGAGCTTGAGCGTAATGAACTGCTAGTGACATCAGCATCGTAGTGACAGCGATGAAAGTGACTCTCAGGATTAATAAATAATAATCATAGGAAACGTAATTTAAGGTAGGCCTTAAATTACGAAACAGTGCAGTTATTACAGTATTAAAAGTTCTGATAATTTTAAGTGTGCTGAAATAGGCCAGATACAAACCTCTTGGTGTGTTTTGTTGTATTAACAATGTACAAGTTTGAGATTAAACAATAAATTATTTTTGATAATGATGCTTATTGCTTTTATTGTTCATTTTTAAAAACATTTTAGAAGCTTGTATTATTATTATTATTATTATTATTATTATTATTATTATTATTATTATTATTATTAACATTTGTAGATCTAATTCCGTTTTTAAATAAAAATTCGTACTTCTGCTTGTTCCTTTTCCAACGCTTTGCGTACCATATCCATGTTAACCAGTGTATATAAAAAGACAGTAATAATACTTTCACTTTATACTTGACGGTGTACAATACAATGTAATTTTGTTATAAAACAAAACTGTTACTTAGTTCCCACTGACACACAACCTTGTAACAAAGTTGCTGGAATGTTTAAATTGAGTTCCGATGTTGCTACAAGGTTGTGTGTTAGCGGCTTCTCAATGACCACATGAAGCATATGAAGCTAACAATGTAATATAAATACTGGTCTCAAATAATTGCCGGTCTCCAATATGTGCTTGGTCTGCTGGCAAATATTGTAAATAAACGCCAGGGGCGTTTAATTGAAGTTTTACGGTATTATCCTGACATTCTATCTATCTATCTATCTATCTATCTATCTATCTATCTATCTATCTATCTATATATATATATATATATATATATATATATATATATATATATATATATATGCATGTCTAATTCTGTAATGTTGGCTGACCCATGTGTCTAATTTTACATGCCAAGCATTGGATGTTGACAGGAAGGGGTGAGAAAAGTGGTATAGGGGAACATTCAGTGAAGCCACATGGGATTAACACACTGAAGTGCCATGGTGATTTAGCATGTTACAACTCTAGAATTCTAACACTCATGACAAGGATGTGAGCTACAAACCTCAGCTGTGACACTAAGTAACCCTGGGAAGTGGCAAGATGTTTATTCCATCCGCTTTGGCCATTCATTCCACTGTCCAAAATGGGGTAAAAAACCAGCTGCTTTATGCATGTAATGAACTATGAATAACATCACATTCAATTAAATAAAGGCTAGAGTAATATAGCTATTCTTGGCTGACTGTTAGCCATGCTGTTGTACGATGACCCACTTCCAACCAAAATAGTTACAATAAACAAAACATTTCCACTCACAAGGCTTCTAGTTCCCAGATTGCTAGTCATGCTGGCTGGAGGTTGTCATGCTGGCTGGAGGTTGTCATGCTGGCTGGAGGTTGTCATGCTGCCTGGAGGTTGTCATGCTGGCTGGAGGTTGTCATGCTGGCTGGAGGTTGTCATGCTGCCTGGAGGTTGTCATGCTGGCTGGAGGTTGTCATGCTGGCTGGAGGTTGTCATGCTGGCTGGAGGTTGTCATGCTGCCTGGAGGTTGTCATGCTGGCTGGAGGTTGTCATGCTGGCTGGAGGTTGTCATGCTGGCTGGAGGTTGTTTTCCCAGACTGTGGCTTGTGCTGCAGTTTCCCTCTTTTAAAGAGCTCCGAACTCCGTTTCTCCAGAAGAGACCCCAGCTGTCCGGCAGCTTTCCAATGAGCACCTTGCCCAACAGCAATGGCTTACCTTATTAGACAGTGGTGGGGAGGAACACATGCAATGCATTGCTTTGACCTTACTTGTCATGATTGAGCTGATTCAATTGGACCTGATGGAGATGTGACTTTTTTTAATGATGGACTCAGCACATGGTTTGGCTGCATCAAACACTGTCAAAATGTTCCACACATTTTCATTTCAAATCGAACATCATGACAGGTACAATTTTTGGAATTATTTTGTTGGATTAACCTAACTTTTCAATCTTTTCAAATTGTGTTACCAAGGAGTGAAGTACAGTAAGTAAAAGATAAACTAATAAGATGGCTGCCGTATAGGAAGGCAGTCTCATAATGTTTTGTTCTGAGTGAAACTTTTCTAGTTTGTATTTAATATGACCTAACCTGAAATGCAGGGGTGGCTACTCAACAGAAATCGCTACTGTAACAGGATAAGGGTACATTTTAAATCCTAATTAGTAGATAGTGTCCTTCAGTCTGAGTTGCCATTGAGTGCATAAGGATAATCTCTTTACCAGCACATATTCTCTTTAACAGGTTTCTTGAACAGTCTAAAATGCTCAAAAGTAATTAAAAAAATAAATCGGTATCGTTATTCCACTAAAACCCATGGCTAGCGCTGGAAAAGCCAAGCCTCTTAACATTATAGATCCAAGAAGCAACAATTGTAGACTTTGCCCATTTCCTCACCTTTCAATATGGCCTTTACTGATGTGTATAAAGTTTACTTAATGACTATTGGCTTGTACAGGAGGTCTCACCAGCAGCCTAGCCTGTGATGGGGGTTTCTGGTTCCTTGTGGACTCTTGATGATAAACAGATGTGAATGTCAAAGTGAGATCTTTAACTCTTTCAACTGAACTGAAGAGCAGCATCTGAAGTTGAGCTACTTTATACCATTTCTAATAATGCATTCATCTTCAGCTGTTGCCATGCCAACCTAGTGACACCTCCCACAGATAATGATTTTACACCCGGGAATCAAAACATAGCATCCACCTGAAAACTTTTTTAGCCAATGCTTGACATTTCTGGAGGATTGTGATAAGAAAACGATTGTCACCTTTTCAGAATGGCACTGCACAGCAAAACAGCTTAAGCTTTTTTTAAATATGTAAAGTAGCTGTAAATAACTTTTACAGTCTCGCACATAATTAATTCAAGCATCTTTATCTCAAAATGCACTCACACCATCATCTTGCTGAAGGCCGTACAAATGAAATGGATGTTTTGCTAATTAGTAAATCACAGTACAAACTCACATCAAGTCTGGTAAATAAGACATTTTTTAGAATCCCTTTTTTCTATTCTGATGACAGTGGCTATATATCTAGTCCGGTAATGCATAGTTACGTTTCTGTTCTTGCACTGGTGGTATGTATATTTGTAATACAGTGTTCTCTTTAAGACTGAGGTAGATCTGGGATGCAGGCTTCTGTTGGGAGGGTGCTATTCTGGCCTGGAAGCAGCATAAACGACTGTATAAATGTGGATTGTTTTAATTCGTATCTATATGTTTTAGAACAAATCTGCAACTTTGCAGATGCCAAAATACGTGTGGGTGATCTCATTCATTTAAATACATAGTTAATTATAGACCAGTGACAATCAAAGATTCGAAGCGCACATTCCATGGTGCTATATTGCTTGTTCTGGCAGGGTGCACTCAATTGGGTCTAACTATCCTCGATCAATGAAAGGCATCCCCAGTTACTATTTATTGCAGCCAATCAGAGGGAGTTTATATGGGAAGTAAGGAACACGCGTATGCAGTGCAGGTACTGGTTTTCAGTACATACTGTACATTCATACACTTTGGTTTTCGTTTTTTCTAGTCCAGGGTCACTCTTACTGTCTGCTGAATTAAAGCTTTGTGTGAGAAGGCTATCACCAGACTGTAGAGGACACTGCTGTGTTTCGTTCTATTTCTGTGCTTTAGAATGGCAGTCTCAGAGCTCCCAGCATTCCTGATTTTAGATAAGGTCTGTTTGGGATGTTCATTTGGTAATGGATGAAAGCTTCCAATGGAATTAGGGATAATTGAGCGTTCCGAGAACTACACCGGGTAACAATAGAAAGCTTAATGTTGTATCCCAGGTCAAATAAACACGGTATCCTTTGAATTGACCTTTTTACAAACACTGATGAATACCAGTTCTGTCTGAAAGTCATTGGAGAGTCACAGCTCTTCTAATATTACCCATGTCCCAACGTGCTGTGGGTGTGATGTCTTCAACTGATTTGCATGACCAACATGGCAAGACTGATAGAAGGATAGAAGAGATCATTTCATTTCACTTTCCCACAATACGATGCAAAGAAAAGTTATGCAAGAAGGCTAGCAGATTTGCGTATTATTATATACATTGCCTTAGCAGCAGGCCTCCTGCCTAACCATTGATCCTAGTGGAAAATGCAGCACTGTGGAACTGGGAGGCGATACCAGGGAGTTCTGCTAAACAGTGTGGAGTCCTGGGCTGGCTGGCACAGCGCTTTCACAGTGGCTTGTTTTGAATCTGTTGACAATGTGCAGTTGATGGTAACAGGAAAGTGTGACTTCTTATTGCAAACATCTGACATCATCCTGCAAACCGGAAAGTCACACTGCAGGTTTTCCACATGAAGGGAGCACAAACGCAGGCAAATTAGTGTCCTTTCTTTAGTGTGTTTGTCTAAAGGCTTTGCAGTTGTACAAAAACACAGGGTGCTAGGCACAGATCAGCAGTGCTGGTTCCTTAACAACATGGCATCTGCGTGCCTGTTCCAGCCTGGCTATGGTATGGACCTGGTTTATTTATTCAATATTAAGCTGTTCCCCCATGAGGTTTTAATAATTGCATGCTTTATTTTCATTATGTGGGTGCATTACGAGTTGCATAGCCATTCCATGGTATTGGACTGTATTACACAATGCACAGCTACAATACCATTTTAAAAACCTCACATTTAGTTATTCAGTATTACAGTGAATAAATACTAGGTACTGCCACTAAAATAGAAAATATTTGCACTGTATTGGAAATACAGGGGACAAAGACCCCCAGATCTTGGAAATAACTTCTTTTTGGGTAATTTCCCTTATTCACAATGTTTTTAATTTGCTGTGCAAATACAGTATAAAGAATTGTAAAGGAACTGATATCTGGGCCCATACAAGGTTACAGAAAGCTGTCAGTTTGTCTTGCTTGACGCAGTGAATCCTAGAGTTACACCAGACCCTGGAATATACAGTGCCCTGACATCCAGGAAACAAATATAGAACCTGAACTTTGCTACAGTAGCAACCAACAGTTTAGGCACGTAATGCAAATGCAAGCAGTAAAAGCCATTAGAACGAGTCTCCTGTTCATCTTGTGATTGAATCCACGATGGAG
Source organism: Acipenser ruthenus (assembly GCF_902713425.1). Classification (NCBI taxonomy): domain Eukaryota; kingdom Metazoa; phylum Chordata; class Actinopteri; order Acipenseriformes; family Acipenseridae; genus Acipenser; species Acipenser ruthenus. Next base: position 11,032,942 of record NC_081190.1, read on the forward strand.
TCAGCCAAGATATACATACCAGGGGCCTCCTGTTCACCTGTGGCTTGAAGATCTGTTGTTTAAAATTGGCTTGCTGGCTGAACCCTGGGTAGCCACAATTGAATCTTGGAGATAAGCCAGCCTAGGAACACAGCTGCAAAACCAATGCCGATGCATTGAAGCACTGCGCTGGCTGTTTTGGTATCTGTTTAGCTGCAGGTCAAGCTGCTCTTCTGTAGATTTATTATTTCACATTCCATTCCAGGTCTCAGGAGTGCATCCTTGTAGAACGCTGCATTCTGGAGAATGGTTATATTAACACTTCATACATTGGAATGGGAGGTAAAGGCCATATAACCCAGGAGATTCAGAGATACCTGGAATACCTGCTCTGTCAACATCATCGTGTACTGCAAGCTCGCCTAATGGTGTATCAGGCCAGTCACAGCACAGGAGCTCAGCTATGTTCAGCTGGCTGTCTTTCAGACACATTCGCTTTTTATTACATTCATGTTAACCCGTTCTGCACTTATAAAAAAACTTTGTAATATCTGCAGAATTATACAGTGTTTGTGAGGCTTTGGACAATATAGAGTAGGCTAGTTTCCAGACTGCATTCCAGCAATTGCCCTGACTGACTAACTTTTCTCACTGTGCACCAGTTAATATGAACCAGACCCGGGTGGGGGTGGGGAGAAAAACATTCCATGTCAGACATCAAGTTGGTTGGTCCACATCATGCAACTATTTCATTAATAGTATTGTAGCTTGCGCGGGGGAAGGCAGCAACAGGGCTGGTAGGTGACATAATCACACACAAAAACATAAGCCCGATATACGCTCCTTACAAAGGAGCTAGCTTTTTTGTACAGCGGTATCGGCGCTATGCTTTTGTGCGAGAGGTGGGTTCGCACCCTCCCTCTGCCTGAGTGTGGATTGTCTCACCTTGTGTAATGCGCCTTCCTGCGTCAACCGAGATCGCTACAGTATCTTAACACCCAAGGAGACACTGATAGAACAATCTCAGCTCTATTAAAATCTGTTAGAGTTTAAATGTGCTGTGCAGTAATTACTTTTAATACAGCATGGCTAACACTGTGCAGATACTAAGTTTAACAGCTGCATTGAAACAGTCCTGACATGAAGGGGTTCTGTGATCTGCAAGCACAGTCCTGACATGAAGGGGTTCAGTGATCTGCAAGCACAGTTCTTTACATTTAAAAACACCCTTACTCAGCCCCCAGGGGTCCTGTTTACTGGCCTGCAGAAATGACACCTTTCTCAGACATTGTGTAATATAATCCATACCTGCAGAGGGGATCGGAGTGGTGACTCATACACCTCTTATTGTGTAATATAATCCATACCTGCAGAGGGGATCGGAGCGGTGACTCATACACCTCTTATTGTGTAATATAATCCATACCTGCAGAGGGGATCGGAGCGGTGACTCATACACCTCTTATTGTGTAATATAATCCATACCTGCAGAGGGGATCGGAGCGGTGACTCATACACCTCTTATTGTGTAATATAATCCATACCTGCAGAGGGGATCGGAGCGGTGACTCATACACCTCTTATTGTGTAATATAATCCATACCTGCAGAGGGGATCGGAGCGGTGACTCATACACCTCTTATTGTGTAATATAATCCATACCTGCAGAGGGGATCGGAGCGGTGACTCTGCACCTCTTATTGTGTAATATAATCCATACCTGCAGAGGGGATCGGAGCGGTGACTCATACACCTCTTATTGTGTAATATAATCCATACCTGCAGAGGGGATCGGAGCGGAGACTCTGCACCTCTTATTGTGTAATATAATCCATACCTGCAGAGGGGATCGGAGCGGTGACTCTGCACCTCTTATTGTGTAATATAATCCATACCTGCAGAGGGGATCGGAGCGGTGACTCATACACCTCTTATTGTGTAATATAATCCATACCTGCAGAGGGGATCGGAGCGGAGACTCTGCACCTCTTATTGTGTAATATAATCCATACCTGCAGAGGGGATCGGAGCGGAGACTCTGCACCTCTTATTGTGTAATATAATCCATACCTGCAGAGGGGATCGGAGCGGTGACTCATACACCTCTTATTGTGTAATATAATCCATACCTGCAGAGGGGATCGGAGCGGTGACTCATACACCTCTTATTGTGTAATATAATCCATACCTGTGTCCCTTTTAAACGTTTTGTAAAGTGGCTTTTTTCTCTGGATATTTTTTTGTAATTGGTCTATGAAACCATTTTGGCCATTTTTTGTTCTTGTGAACCCTTGTATCTAATCCACACTCTGCCTGTGTTCTTGTGAACCCTTGTATCTAATCCACACTCTGCCTGTGTTCTTGTGAACCCTTGTATCTAAATGTAACCTGTACAGTAGATATTATTGAACAGTACAGAATTACAGTTTCCTGTGAATGCAGAAACAGTATTGTCTTTACCTGTGCAATACCCTTGCCCTACTCCTTCTCTTGACATTGCCTTTTGATTTTGGTTTACAATGAATGTATTGTCTCCTGTATACAGTAATCACATTATTTCCACTTCTCTCTGTGATGCCGACGTCAATCTTACATTGCTTCCTGCTTCCACCGCAGTTGTATTGATAGGAGAGCTTCCAAAGGTGTTCTGCTGCTAATCAAGTACACAGGGAGCTTGTTATACACAATGTGCCGTTAGTCCAGCGCGTTTAGTGAGATTGTTTCAAATGTGTTTATTTTGTCAAATAGAGGGGGGATGATAAGCTTTCCTAGCATCTACTAACAAGCCATCACTGCTAAAACTTTAAACTTTTTAAAGCAAGTAATGGTAGGCCATGGTAATGCATTCTGAATAGTAAGACATGTACATCAGTCTAATGGAACAGAAAATCAAATGCATTCTGAATAGTAAGACATGAACATCAGTCTAATGGAACAGGAAATCAAATGCATTCTGAATAGTAAGACATGTACAGCAGTCTAATGGAACAGAAAATCATTCTGATTCCAATGGCTGTCCGTTGTCGAAACAACATTATGTCACTGATGGGATGCCATTATATTGAATATTAAACACTTACTGTCTGGCACACCATGCATAAATCAGCATAGCCAACTCTCACTAGCTTCGAAACAGATCTGGACTGCTGGATTTTTTTTTTTAGGAAAATGTTATTTGACTGGAAAAACAGATTTCTATTGAAAAAACTCTACCCACACAGTAGATTTAGAAACCGCATTTTAAGGGAGTTGCCAGCAAGTTGGATACACATTGAATGCTTGCTTCCTTTTATAAAACACACAGTACTATGCCATTACATGCCATTACATTAAAAGTGCATTGCTTTTAGTTGGACTTTTCGAACTGTCAATCAGATTACTTTATTGCATGGTTACCCAAGATTAATCTGGGATGGTGTTGTTGGTTCTCCTACAGTATGCCACAAACTATTCAATTTCAATGTATGTGTATTCAGTCTCATCAGTTCAGAATCTCTGTACATTATAAGCTCTAGCAGTCTCATCAGTAATTGATAGTGTGCACACTCATTATTGCTGGAACTGTACTGTACCATTAACTGTGTCACTATCTTTCACTGTCTTGCACAGTGTCGTAGATAGCTCTTCTATTGGAGAACGTAATGCTGATTGGTCTAAATACCCATCTGAAGGATGCAAGCAACCAGATAAATGAACACCTTCTTACAGTAAACCACTCTTTCCATGGAAGCCAGGACTACTTTAAATAGAATTGAAATGTTATTATGTTACTCCTTTCCTCTGGGCAGTCACTCACTCCCTTATAGAACTGCGCTCCAAACTAAACTGTCATGCACTCGTTACAACAGCACTGCAGCCTCCCGGGATCAGAACACATAAATAAACGTTGGCAAGTAAATAAAGACAGGGGGTATAAATAGGACACAATGAGAAGTTATCAATTACGGTCAGAACTGCTGCACTGGGAATGGGCGGGTGGACATGTAGAGTACGGGCTTGTGGCTCACGAGTTATCCGCCAATCCCCACTGTAACTCCCTCCTCTCCCCAAGCATTGCTCTTTTAAAAGCTTACTGTGGGATATCATGGGGAAAGCAGAGCAAGGTGAGCATTGTGAAAGCATGCTGAAAACATGGGAAGCAAGGTGAGCATCATGAAAGCATGCTGAAAACATGGGAAGCAAGGTGAGCATTGTGAAAGCATGCTGAAAACATGGGAAGCAAGGTGAGCATTGTGAAATCATGCTGAAAACATGGGAAGCAAGGTGAGCATTGTGAAAGCATGCTGAAAACATGGGAAGAAAGGTGAGCATCATGAAAGCATGCTGAAAACATGGGAAGCAAGGTGAGCATTGTGAAAGCATGCTGAAAACATGGGAAGCAAGGTGAGCACATGGAAGCCATTCATAAGGGTAATCAGTTGGTCATGTCTCCTAAATGGAGACCTGATTGAGGAAGCACAGGTGGGAGGTTTTTGCTCCACAGAATGAGTGTATATCTCTGTCGATGACTGCACGTATATCTCTGTCGATATCTCTGCAGAGGTTTGTCAACATTGAAATCCTTTCTATGCATGAGGGCTCAATTTTCATTGTAATCAAATCAAATTTTATTTATAAAGTCATCTCAAGGCGCTGTACAGCAACAACAATTCATAATCAAATACAATCCAAAAAACACAACCAATATACAGGAAAACAATGTTTAAAAAGACAGGAAAGGCACACTAGGATAGAAAGACCAATGTTTAGCAGTAAGACAAGTCTAGATTTAAAAGCTGTAACAGTCCCAGCCTCCTTAACAAAGATATGAAGGGCATTTCATGACTTTGGTGCTCTGCGTGAGAAAACCCTTCCACTCGTTTTAATTTTGCTCGCCCTCGAGACAATCAAAAGACCTGCATCCTGTGATCTCAGTGAATGGCTGGGTACATGTGGGATGAGTAACTCTTGTAAATAAATGGCTGCCAGGCCATGCTGGGTTTTATAGGTTAGCAGCAAAATCTTAAAATCAGTTATAGACCCCGCCATACTGTAGACTCTTAAAAAAAAAAAAGCAATATGCTTTCAATTAAAGGATTGTACAGTAATCCAGGGGATTGTTTAGTTCAAACAAACACTTCCTGTTGCCCGGTCCTGGGAATGAATGGAGGCTGTTCTAGACCGATTAACAGTGTTGTTTCGGGACTTTCTGTTGAGTGGTGCAGTGAGTGACCGTCTTTAATGTCATGTATGTTTCATCCCTGCAGACGTTTGCATGTACAAGACTTCTAGTAGAGTCCTGCTTATGAGGGTGAACTACCTTTTCATCACTGGTTTTTATTCAAAGTTTCTCTCCATACAGTTTTTATAAAATACAGCTGTACATATATATATATATATATATATATATATATATATATATATATATATATATATATATATATACACACATACAGTATATTAACTAATTGTAGATTTACAACTTAGCAAGTGCACTGCAAAGCCATGCCATTTCAAAAGTTTGACCTATTTGGCACATATTGTAAAATACATTTTATTGCACCAGTTGTAAAAAGTATGACATTCAGGCATAAACTTTTTTTTTTTTTTTTTTTTTTTTTTAATGAAATATGTGTTTTGGGATAATGGGTTGACATCATCTGGAATACCTGCAGCTCATAACCCTGAAACTGTTTTTATGCCACATGCACCTTTTTACTAAAAACACATGTGGATTTTTATGATGTTACCTGGGCTATTGAAATATGAAAACTATCCAGTCCATTTATAATTTAATAAGGTTAAGATTCATACATTCTTTGCATACATTCACAAATATTGCAAACATTCTTTACATTTAATGCCACTACAATGTTAAATGAAGTGTATTCATGTTGACCCCACTGTACTGCATAAGCCTGTTAAACCCGTCTGTCTGACCCTGGGAGAACAAAGTTGGGCTTTGATATTGTAGGCCTTTTAAAGATCCTGTATCAGTTTAACCTTCATAGTGTTGAACATCCATTCATTTTCAATTAGAACCAATTTTCCCTTGCCTTAAAAAGTGTTTGTGTCGTGTTGTGTTTTGTCATTCTCTCGTTTTGTCAAAAAACAGATTATCACCACATTTGGGTGCTGTGCAGCCCCTTGTGTAAAAACCGTATTAAGTAAAGTAATTTAAGAGCGCATGTATTTGCACATCCCTAGTAATGCTTGTAAAATAGGGGAATGTAAGCAAGGTTGCAGGAGATGGCTGTTGGCATATTTCAGTAAGCAGTAACACAGGGAAACCATTTGCAAGGGTGATTTACAAGAGCCTTGCCAAAGAGGTGGGTCAGCACAACCCTCGTGGAAAATTGACTGTGTGTTCTGTAAAGGGTGAATCGTACTTCACCACATTTGTATTATATTAAATACACCTGGTGGAAATATGATGAGAAGGATTGTAAGACCTAACATAGCACATGGATATGGGTGGAAGCTCTCTTCAAACAATGCCAGTGTTGGGAAGTTACTGCTGATACAGTCCCAGTGCACCGGCAATTGCCAACTTTCTGAATCAAGGAATAATGTTCCTGCTGTACAATATTGATGAATGTCTTGGAGGTATTTTTTCTAGAAAAGAGTCATTTCTTAAGTAAAGGAAATGTGCCAAGCTTAATTTTGGTACATCAGCTGTACTTTATTAAAAGTAAGGACAGGATTGCGGTGAAAAACGTCCTTCTTGCACAGAAAATGAATGGTGCACACATGCTTTTAAAACCCCTGTGGGTTAGAATCAGAGAAGATGAAAGAAACCAGAGGAATGATGTCAGATTTCAGTGCAGTTTTTCTCGAATGTAGACCACAACCTTAAGAGGGACAAGATGTTTCACCGAAGCCAGAATTAGAAACTCGCTCTGAAGGACGATGTGATCGTCTCGTACTTTTAATATGTGGATGCAGAGGCTGGTCAGAAGATGAGTTATGATCTTGCTGTTCTACTGTAGATGAAATCTTGGATTAATAACTTTGTATTTTCCACATTTCAAACTACGAAAACAAACCCAAGCAATTCAGCTCTTCACTTTAATTTGAGTCTAGTGGAATATAAATAAACTAGGCCTATACAGATCAGAGATTGTCTAACATCGAGGCACTCCGCCTGTACATATTTTAATGTTTTATGGTACACCTTTGATCTGGCTCTATTATCCATCTGAGATGCAGGGCTTGAGATGTCAATTGTTTGTACTGTAGGAAGGGTTTGTTTCAGCTCTGTTAAGGATGAATGTGTGAGTCACAAATAGCTGTTTTTAGTATAGATTGCAACAAAACACTACTTCCAGTAGCTGCCTCTATTGTACGTATTCCAAGAATATCACCATTATTTTTATATTATCATTCCCATATCCTTGACCATGATCTAGTTTTGACCACTGTTTTTCATTTGACATTTGGTGCACATAAGGTTTTCACCAGCACGTGTTTTCAAAGTCCCAGCATCCAAGGTTTGCAGCATACTGTACTACACAGATGTAGATGAGCAGGGTATCTTTCTAAATAACTATACAGTGTTGAGACATCCAGCAGGTATCTTTGTAGACAGTGTTTGATGTGGGAAGTACTTACTGTAAAGCTTCAGACTTCTAGCTTTCCCTGTTGATCAGTTTTTTTGCTTCCTCTACACTTCCTTTAAATAATACCAAAATACTTTATGGATCAACATGTGTTGAAACCATGTGATTGCCGTGACTTCATTCACAATTCAGTATTCACAATGTGATAGCCGTGCATTATTTAGTTAGTGGAATTAGCCTTAGTTTAGTTTACTCATTGTTGTTTTAACGGTTTAGTTCAGACATCAGCCACGCCTACAGTTCGAGAGGCTGGGATAACGGGCAGTTTGGGAACATTAGATACTGTAGTGTCTCAGTGTGAACCAGATACACGTCTCCCGCTTCAGACATTAATGTAAGTCACAGCTGCAGCTCGAGGTTTATGCATGGATTAAAGTTTGCTCTCCTTTATCCAGTAACCCCAATGACCTTCTCCTACACTCAGCCATTCCCCTTATCTGGCTGGGTTTATGAATATAACCTTGGGAGACAGCTGCATAGCCACAATGCTATCTTGCACTCTAGCTGCTAACATGGGTGCCAATGACATGTGGTAGGGAGGCCCCAATCCTTTTCTGTAGCTGCTTTTGCGTATGGAAGTCTTTCACCATCGTGGAGACTGAGATTGCTTTCTGTCACAGGGATGCAGACCAGTGATCTTTACCAGCCTATGTGCATTCCTTATTATTATTATTATTATTATTATTATTATTATTATTATTATTATTATTATTATTATTATTATTATTCAGGGCAGCAACAAAAGGTAACCATTTCAGAATGAATATGCTGTTAAGTGTTTAATAAACTGCAGTAAACTTCACATTGGAGCAGAGCACAGTTTATGATGTGCTATTAGGTTAGTTATAAAGGTCGATTTTATAAGAAATTGGGTTTGTAGTAGTGGCTTGCTTTATTTTATTGATCTACTTATTTAAACAAAAAAAAAGCATTCCACAGTAAGTCATTATGATGTTCAAGAATACCAGTTTGGCTTAGTGGGTACTAATCTGTGTTCCTTGATAGGATGCACTTTATTAATGATTCAAAGTTATTTGAGCAGGTTGCAAGCACCTTGTTCACTGGGACATCCTGTCTGCAGCAGCCAAGTTGAGAGAACAGCTCTACAAACACAGTGTATAATGAGAAGAAAAACAATCATGAGTTAACTACAGTACATAGCGGAAACATGGGAAACATGGGAAACAGGCATGGTACAAACCTGCGGAGTACTACTTGGTGAATGTACAGTAAACTGCAAAATAACTGCAAGTGCACCTTAGTAAACTGTAATATGACCTGGTAACAACCCGTTCAATTTCAAGTATTGTTTGAGCTTTTCCTGTAATAATATGAATGGTTTGGGAGAACCCCTTTCACCTGAACGGGACTGCTGTAGAATGCTGATGTTGATATACGGGCTTATTATGACATATTGAGGTCAGCTATCTGGAGTGAGGGCATGTCAGCAGTAAACATCTAGAATGGTTTTAGAACTCTGATAACTACAGTATTTTAATAAAAAAACTGCCTTTTCATTTATTATTATATCTAAATTCTTACTTCTCTCTTAAAGACCTGATTGCATTGTATTACACTGTACCGTTTTTCTAAAGTGTCTCTGGAGTTTGATTCTCTTTAATATGTTTGACAGATTCAAAGTTTGCACTTCAGAACATTCCATCTGAGCAGAACAAACCCTCAATTCATAAGAATCTGTGTGGTGTCTAGGTTCAGATGCTTTTATAGTTAATCCAGTACTTCTGTAAGCTTTTCAATCCTTTTAAGAGTAATTCAGAACAGAAATATCTCAAATTATTTTGAAGCGATAATAATGTTCCATTCCACTAAAATGGCCCAACTGCTTTTCTCATTTTAGGTGAACTTCTAAGAGATTTAATGACGACCCGTCACATGATTTGATACTCTCCACTTCAGCGCTACTGGAATCTACTCAAACAAGAAGCTAATGACACTTGTTCTTCAATTACTGCTCTTTCCGTAGCCTGGCTCCTTGGCTGCAGAATCTTCTATTGCATGACATCATGCTTTAACTGGTGCCAAGTCGAATGGAAGGAGGCGTTCAGATGGCTGTTGATTTGATTGTTGGCCTGGGTGGTGGGGTTTTAACTTGTTGAGATGGAGTTTTCCACAGTCAATGGTTTTTGCATATTTCTAAGGATTTGTTGGGTTTCCAAAGTCGCTCCAGCACTTGACGGGCTTTGCACATGATGTTGGGTAACACCAGGCAGACGCTAGGATGCCCATTACCCAAGAGAATGCTGGGAATCATCTCCCTCTGCTGGAGTGCTGGCTCCACACCCAGGCAGAACAGGACCCCGAAAGGGAGGAGCAACACTTGTGCCAGGCTGCCATCCAGAAGCTTGTGGAATACATTCACTTAAACTTTAGCGATGGGGAGAGCGCTCTGCAGAGCTCCACCCAGGGGGATGGGATGGAACTCCAGGTCCGGGCTGTGTGTCTCTCCAAGTCGGCCGGGGACGGCAGTGAGTTCGGCCTCAGCTTTGGCAACATCCCCATCTTTGGGGATCCTGACGGGAGGAAGAAAGGTGGGAGGAGGAGGAGGAGGAAGGGTGACAAGGGGCCTGTGCTGGACGTGGGGTGCATCTGGGTGACGGAGGTGAAGAAACAAAGTCCTGCTGCCAGGTGCGGGGAGATCAAGCTGCGAGATGAGCTGCTTTCACTCAACGGGCAGCTGATGATTGGCGTTGACGTCACAGGAGCGAGGTAAGCACAGTGTCCTGCACTATTGATCGTGGTTCTGTTTTGATGTCACGGGAGGAAGGTAAGCACAGTGTCCTGCACTATTGATCGTGGTTCGGAGCATTTACAAAGGGAAACATTTGTTTCACCACAAGGATGTTCTCTTAGGCTAAGTGTTCTCTTAGGAGGTGTTCCTATGCGCAGTATTTCACATTTTTCAATTTTTGTCAGTATATGGAAAACTGCCAAGCGGTATGTAATTTAATATGTTAACGTAACATTACAATATAATGCAGGGCTGCTATGAAAACCTTGTATGATTTTTTTTATTTTAGCTTATTTTAGCTTATTTTAGCGAACCCTCCAGACCATAATAAAAACAGGCTTGTTTGCTGTAGCCCGTCCTCGTGATTTTAGCTGCCACCCACACAACTTTGTGCACTTTATTTGTATGTATAGTTTTTATCAGATGTTGTACTATCAAAGAAGTGTATACAGATTAGATTTAGTTACTGTACAGCAAACCAATTTATAAAGGGTGGCCTGACCAAACTCATTTTTGCCAGCAAACCCAGAGTTCAAATCCGCTATTCCCATGAAAAAGTTGGCCTGCATACCAAGTGGTTAAAACATTGGCAATATTTCAGAATGAACTGCCCTCTGAGGCTTTAATTAAAATAAGTATATAATGAGAGTTTTATTTGTCATTGAGTGCTTTTCATGTCAATGGTTTCAGTTAATACTATGGGTCCAAAAATATACCGCAAATGCATCCAGAATCCCTCCGTTCAGAGTGTGTTCCGGTTAGTTTGTCCTCTTTTAAATTTGTTTTTTTGCATTATATGGAAATATTCCTGTGGTTTAGCTCTAGCAGTCATAGCAAAACATTATACATGTGGCTAAGCTGGGGGCAAGCCTCTATGGTTTGACTGGTGTATAAATAGTAAATAAACAGTAACTGGCAGTGGATGTATTCATTTAAGATCACCACTGTGTAAAATGACAGTGCTCAATTTCCACCATATAAACTGTAAAGACTGAGGGCAATGATTGTATGTATAATTCTCCACTGTAAGTCTCCGGATCTCTTTGGAATCGGGGGTTTATATAGAGCTCTGCTTTAAACAGGCTCCAAGCCCTAAGCATGCTACTATAAAACTGGGAGCTGGGATATATCTAGACTTACCACGTCTGTTAAAAAGATATATGCTTATCATATCCCAGCCCCCCCACACTCCGCAGAATGGCAAAGGCCCAAGGCCTCCAACTCAGTGACTCTGGATTTGGTGGCACTGCTCTTGTCCCAGTTTATTCGGGCAGAAGATGCCCTCTGAAAGGCCTCCTGGCAGCGGCACAGTGCCTGCACGTCATGCTGCCTGGTGACAAAGATGGTGATGTCATCAGCATACGCGGTCACTCTCACTGGTTCCATAGGGCAATGGGGAACCACCACTCCAGTTAGTACTGTTCGCAGTCTGTGAACGAGGGGCTCAATGTCTAATGAATACAGCATCCCCGATAGGGGCTTCCCTGACGCATCCCCCTACGCACTGGAAATGGACAGCTCAACGCCCCATTGATCTTCAATACACTAAAAATGTATAAAAGAGTCCAATTTAGGGTTTAAAAACAGGATTGAAACCAAAAGCTCCTAGGGTTTTATGGAGATAGCCATGATCTACATGGTCAAAAGCTCTTAGAGTTCTGTGGAGATAGCCATAATCTACCCGGTCAAAAGCCTTCTCCTGATCTAGAGATACAATCCTGGCATCAAACCCAAACAACTTGGAGGCCTCCATTATATACCTAACTAGGAATATGTTATCAAGCCTATTTAGCCTATTGGCCACTACTTTCAAACAAATCTTATAGTCCATACACAGGAGGCTAACTGGCCTCCAGTTTTTAATAAAGCATAGGTCCCCCTTCTTGGATAGCAAAGTCAGAACAGCTCGTCGTCAGCTCAAAGACAGCTCCCCCTCTGACACTCTCCTCCAGCACCTGCTGGAGATCCTCTCCCAGCTTCCCCCAGAATGCCTAGAATGCCAGTAAGACTAGTGCATTAACCTTTTGCGGTCCAATGTCGGACCCTGTCCGACATCATCAAAAAGACATAAAAAACAGGTCTCTAGTCGTTTTTTCTCCGGAAAAAGCAGAGAAAACCATTAAATGGTCGAGTGAGACCGATAGGAGCCGAGAGAAGCTGAAAAAAAGGGGCGTATCTCTAGAGATAGCCCCGGCGCCACATAGATAACACGGACATAAACAAACAAGATAGCTGCTTCTGCATCCAGCGCTCAATGAATATCACAAACGTTTGCAGACTTATATTATATTATATTATAGTTATAAAATAATGACTTGGATAGCATTATTGAGGAGTTTGGTGATAAAACGAGTGATGAGGAGATGATTTATCGGTATGCACTACTATGTAGATGTATGTGAAAAATACAGCGAACAAGGGGTGGGGCGGGGCTGGAGATGCAGTACTGAGTGTCCTGTTGATATGCAGTGCCTTTTAAACCTGTTTTACTGTGAAAAAAATACTTTTAAACAGTGCTTCTAAAATAAACTGCGCGTGTAAAAATAAATTGGACCTGACACGCCTGAGACACGCTGAATAAATGGACCGCTAAGGGTTAACCCACTGTGCCACCTGTTAGGCTAGTGCATTAACCCAATGTGCTGTAAGACTAGTGCATTAACCCAGTGTGCCATCTGTAAGACTAGTGCATTAACCCACTGTGCCACATGTAAGACTAGTGCATTAACCCAATGTGCTGTAAGACTAGTGCATTAACCCAATGTGCTGTAAGACTAGTGCATTAACCCACTGTGCCACCTGTAAGACTAGTGCATTAACCCAATGTGCTGTAAGACTAGTGCATTAACCCAGTGTGCCACCTGTAAGACTAGTGCATTAACCCACTGTGCCACATGTAAGACTAGCGCATTAACCCAATGTGCTGTAAGACTAGTGCATTAACCCAATGTGCTGTAAGACTAGTGCATTAACCCAATGTGCTGTAAGACTAGTGCATTAACCCAATGTGCTGTAAGACTAGTGCATTAACCCACCGTGCCACCTGTAAGACTAGTGCATTAACCCACTGTGCCCCCTGACTCGGAGTCCATTCTGTGATGTGCATGTGAATGCAATGGGGTTTTAAAATCATATTTTGGTCCTAATTGAACAGATCCGGTTTGAGAATGCCTAGAGATCTTTCACAGAGTAAGTGGGGCCTCAGTTTTATGCTTTGTTGGAAGGCTAGTTCTTCATCTGTCTGTGTGCTGGGTGCAGATGAAATATGTTTTGTGATGTCAGTGATGTTCAGATATAAATGAGCAGCCTTAGAAGTGAGAACGTACGGCAAGGTTATACGACTGTTTAACTTGAATTAAAAGATGTGCAGAACTATGGGACAGTCCATTCAAAGTGACTATGATAGTGGGGAGTGATTTCTTTTGTACAGTCAGTAAAACCTTCTGACTGTTCTGTGTGTCAGATTATATTAAACATACCACCATGTCAGTTGTGGTTGCTGGGTGCTTTCTCCTTTTAATTACGTTCCTGTGGAAATTGCCAGTGTAAATTTCAGTTTGATATCCCGATACCCGTCTGTTTTTCTATTCCAACCCGTTCAGCTCTGGAACATTCATGGCACTGCAAAGTATGGTAGGAATTCAACATGCTTGTGTTTGACATACCTTTCAAATGTACTGTGCAGACGTTCACAAAATGAACACAGTAGCTCCTTTGTTTTCAGCTTCTGTAACATTAAAAGGGATTAAAGCTTCAAATCCTGGCTATCACCAACTAAATCCTGCATTCACTGGATTTTTAAAAAACGGAACACCCTGACATTCCACTGCCAGGATTATCCCTCAATTAACGAGCACTTTCCACTAGGGGGCAGTAGCTGATAACCTTTCTTACTTTTCAGTACCTTTAATATCTGGCTGAACATCCAGCTGGTCTATGCAGGCTAACACTGAGGGGTTTGTGTGCTGTTTACTGGGGTTGAAGTGATCTGTGACGGGTTCCGCTGCATTAGACACTGCAGTAGAATGAGTTGCTTTCTACTTTCTGCAGTACAGCTGGCTTCCAAGACCATATTCTGTAGCATGGCCTGTTGAATTGCATTCAGCTCACCTGAGATGCTAGTTCTCCAGACTGCTGTTGTGTAGTCCTGCGTTCTGTAGGTTGTTGATTCGTGCTGTTCTAAGTGCTCCGGGTGCAGCCACACTTTGATTAGTATCTGTTCAAGTGAATAACGTCTCAGTCGTCTGAAAAACTATTTTTTAATCTGATCGTGATTTTGAGGTTAGTACTGCAGGTCATTGCCTGTCAGTCCTGACAGTCCTGGCACTGTTTCAAATCTCTTTCCACAGTCACTTGGAGTCTGGATGCTGTGGTCAGTTTGTATATATTTTTCTGAAGATGTGTGTGCTGTTTGTTCTATTGGATACAGAGTGCAGATGAAAGTGGCTGCTTCTGCAGGTAAAGACTGTAAAACCTGCCTTTACTCATTAGAGACCATCAAATGAAACCATATGCATTTCCCATACTAAAAGTAAGGTTGTAATACATACAGTGTAGTGGATGTGGGCGTGCGAATTGTGTGCTCTAACACCAGTACAGCCCTGTGTAATACATGCAGTATAGTGGATGTGGGCGTGTGTATTGTGTGCTCTCAACAATACCAGTACAGCCCTGTGTGCACCTACAGCACTTGCTGATTGAAGTTTACATGAAACAAAACAAAATCGTGGGAACTGCAAAGAGGAAGAACATTATTGGCTTAGTAGCTGCCTTTGCCTGTTGGAGCCTGACTGAAAACACTTACACATAGAGAACACTGGATTGAGCAGTCATTGCCACTATGCAATTCATGTTATCCGTATAATCTAGTTGGCTGGAAAACAAAACCCAATGAAAGGAAGATGTGCGTGAATAATGAAATAATGAATGAATATGGACAAGTGGACACCTTTGGATGTTGACAAACTATCGGCCCCGATAGGACAAAGGTCACCATACTGGAGCACCACAGCCAGTACAATGCTCCCTGTGAAATCCCCAGAGAAGACCGGCAACTTCACACAGCCAGGATGTGAACCTGCACTCCCTAACTGTGTAGATACAGTGACAGAGGATTGAAACCTGGTCTCCAGGCTTTGTGTCAAACACACTGTGTAGATATAGTGACAGAGGATTGAAACCTGGTCTCCAGGCTTTGTGTCAAACACACTGTGTGCACTGCCAGGCATCTTTAGAGAGTTCATGAGACATCCTAACTTTTAAAAAATAAGTTGCAAGTGATTTGCTTTCTATAGCAATTCGACATTATCCAGTAGCTGAGTGTGGTCTGTTTCTTTAGGAAAAGGAGCCGGTTCTTTCAGTAGTGCTGGTGGTCTGTTACAGTAAGATAAGCTGGCAATGTTAGACCTCTCGCACTTTGGTGCTTCCAAGCCTAGCAGCACCTAGCATGGTTGCTTCATGTCCAAGATTTCCTCTGCATGTTGGCGATTGGCGCTGCTGTTTCATTTTGACGGCTAGAATTTGGATTTCCAGATTAAAATGAACAAACAGGGACACCTAAAATATACAAAGCCCTTTGTTACATGAAATACAGGACAGGATCAGTAAGGCTAATTCAGCAACACAGGGGAAACACATGTGATGCCCTGAGATACAGTATGAGGGGATTTAATGAAAATATATGTGTATAACTTTTTTGGGAATGGTGATGGGAAACAACCCGTTATCAAGCAGATTGCCTGTGCGTACTCCATAATCTCTGTTCAAGTAAATAATGTCCTGTTTGGTGCAATCACAAGCTGGCACTTCCTGTAAAGTTGCAAGTTCCTGTCATGCGTATGAAGGATCTATTTCTGAATACAGAGGACGATTGTGCCAGCGTGCTGACCAGCAAGTTTCTAACAAGTTTCTGATACAGTCCCACACTGCAGCAGTCGCTTTAGTGTATGGTAATACACATGTTTCACAAATAGAGGGCAGTGTAGTTGCAGCCTGTGCTGAGAATCTAAACAACTGCTGCGTTTATGTATTTCTGTATTTTTGTTAAGAAAGTTCTGCCAGTTCCTACCAGTATTCCGTGGTTAAGCTGCGCTCTGAAAGACCTTTCATAACTTCACCTGCCAGGACCACATATTTGAAATGAGTGGGCGTGGGTTTCACAGAGGCTGCAGGGCTCATCACAGACACATCCTGTATAACACACTGACATTGAATCCACAGCAAGGCATTTGAAAACACGATTCCCAGGGTTTCTTTCTCATGGTAACCCTTGTGCAAGTTTGGGCAGAGTCCCCGAGAAGCCGTCAGTGAATGGTGTAGGTCTGGTTTTCAATTCCACAGTCAACTGATACTTGTAATATGTGGTAAAGTAATACAAAATATAAGAATGCAATTATGAAATGTGTTTAAATGAGACTGGAAACCGTTTGATACTAGCTTCTCTTTATGTCATTTTAGAGATTTTTGATGTGTATGTATTTGTTATAATTATGTCTCTTTAGAAAGAGTCAGGGGTGTAGCCAGCACTAGAGAATGTGTGTGTGGGAGGAGCTTCTCTAGCACTAGAGAAGTGTGTGTGGGAGGAGCTTCTCTAGCAGTAGAGAAGTGTGTGTGGGAGGGGCTTCTCTAGCACTAGAGAAGGGTGTTTGTGTGGGAGGGTCTTCTCTAGCACTAGAGAAGGGTGTGTGTGGGAGGGGCTTCTCTAGCAAAAGAGAATGTGTGTGTGTGGGAGGGGATTCTCTAGCACTAGAGAAGGGTGTGTGTGTGGGAGGGGCTTCTCTAGCAGTAGAGAAGCGTGTGTGGGAGGGGCTTCTCTAGCACTAGAGAAGTGTGTGTGGGAGGGGCTTCTGTAGCATTAGAGAAGTGTGTGTGGGAGGGGCTTCTCTAGCACTAGAGAAGTGTGTGTGGGAGGGTCTTCTCTAGCACTAGAATGTGAATGTGGGGAGATCTTCTTTCAAAAGATGGGGATAGTTGGACAGAAACTCTTTATTGAGAGAAACACTCCAAGAAAGCTACTTACTATAACTGTGCAAAAGTAGGTTTCACAAGCCAGCTACAGCTCTGGTTGTTTTGCATCACCCTATAGAATTAACTAATGTTGCTTCATAAAGTCGAATGAAACCTGCTGAATAATGTTACGTTAACATATTGAATTACATACCGCTTTGTAATTTTCCATATACTTTACAAAAAAACTGACAAATTGAAAAATGTGGCATTTTGAAATCTAACATTAAATACTGTACTGCTATTATGGCTTCCGGTAGACTTTTTTGCAATATCATTTTGTAGTTTCTTTGATTAAAAAAAAAGATCTATGTTCATATAGTTTTTTTAAAGTTTTATTTTTATTTTTTATGTCTCAATCCTAAAATTTTTGGTGATGAAAAAAAACTTTGGCCAGAGCTGTACTGTACCTTGTGCCCCACAAGCAATGTCTATACTGTACCACTGCACATAAAGGTCAGACCCGTTAATGTGTCGCGTGTGCATCACCAAACACAGCACAAGTTGGTAAGCATCATTCTATCTGGAATTCTGACTCTGGGTAGAGGGAGGAGGAGCTGATTTATTATTAGAATTGTGTTTTTAATGCTGGTATTCCTACCACACGTACAGCTATTGCAGTTAATTACCCCTCACATTGCAAGAATGCGCAGCTGTTGTGTGCAAGCTTTTACTTCAAATCAATAACAGCAATGACATTCAAATAATCTCGTTCATGGGGGGGGGGGGGGGGGCTGACTTAAAAACTTATCACCTCCTTTCTTTAAAAAATCTCAAACAGGGATTCATTACATGAATTTGCCAAACTATGCTGTACATGCGTTGCATCAGGAAAAGGGCTGTTATTCCAATTAACATTCTATGCATAAAGTAGTGCTGAAGAACTCAAGGAGTAGCAGTTTGCATGCAGTACATATATATATATATATATATATATATATATATATATATATATATATATATATATATATATATATATATATATTTGAAGGATCTGTCACTGAGGTGTTCCCATGGTTTTCAGTAGACATGTAGACAGGTGCAATCGAAGATTGACTATGGTAGTAAATACCAATCTCAGAAGTATGGGAGTGCTTTTATTTGTGTAGCAGAGCAATGAAAAGTCAAGAGGTTTTCAAACTCTGACCATGCCACATGAATAAAAACATAAACGAACAAAAACAGGGATCCAATTAATCCAGCTATATACTCTTCAAGAGGTCTGTTTTTTTTGGTGTGCGAGCTACTTTTGTACAATCCCTTTTTTCCCTGAAGCATTCAGCCATCCCATTAATGTTACTTGAGACAGGAAGCACTGGAGGAGTGTGATGTAAACAGTTTAGCTGCCCAGATCAGGCTTCCTAAGTATTTTGCAGCTGGATCAGCTCGCTTTTGGTGGTGAAGTGTGTTTTTTCTTGCAGGATCTCTAGAGTAAGGACTGATTGAAGCTGAGAAAAGGAGAGGCTTGAGAGGTGTAGTGAGATGGGTCAGACGCATTTAGACAGTAGCACTGAAGGGCTTAACCTTTGGCTATGTGTGTTCTGGTAGGTATTCTTGCGTGTCAGCTAAACGGTAGTGGTGCATATTTTGAAGTACAGTAAAAAGAAACCTTTGCTGTAAAGTCTTTAGTAGCGTTCTCTCCTACTGAAAAATTCAAACTGCAGTATATTTGCATGAAAAAAAAAAAGAATAGGACGGAAAGCAAATAAAATATGTAAAAACAACAAAAGCATTTTATCAGCTCTGGTAATCTGCAAATACTAACGCGGGTATTGCAGTACACACACCGAGTTTTTGACAAGCTCAGGCAGCGCTGCTGCTTGCTGGTGGTAGTCTCAGAATCACTGGATGGGTGAAGCACGCTTCGTCTTCTGTACGGCGAGGCTGGGTTTGGAAGATAAACTGAAACGCATCTGAAGTGCCTCAGTGAGTTGCATAAATCCGTTCCTTCAACAGTGGCCGGTCTCTGGAGGCCAGCGGACGATTAGACCAATTAACGAGCCCATGAGATTGCTAAACCCTTCTCAATGCAGATTAACCCCGGGCGCCAGCTGCTTGTGACAGAGAACTCCGTGGATACACCGAGACCGAGAGAAACATGAGGGTCATTTAAAAGGATCAGGTATGAAAACAATTTTGTTACCAGTCTGGACCTGCGTGTGATGGAGTTGTAGTGCTTCTGTGTAGTACGCTTTTTCTGTCGAATGGGGCATATATAAATATATAACTGATAGTTAGTACCAAATACACTACGTAGTGGAAGGTATACACTGTTTGTACAGTAAATAACTAGTTATGTGGTGCACATGGGGCATTTGTTTTTCCACGATTTACATTGTATTACTTTTGTGAAGTTATAGGTTTGTTTTAAAAAATGTTTTTCTCCTTCATATATCGGTACCGGAATAAACGCTTTAAAAGTTGCATTTTTTAACAGAAATAGTTATTGTTTAATATTGTTCTTTTGCTGCCCAGAAGTCCATTGTCGTTTGCAAGATCTTGACGTACAGTAATGACTATCAGGCGAGTTTAACGGGATGATTTAATTCTCTAACAAGTTGCACAAACGCATTTAATTCTACATTACTGTTTTATACGATGACATTCGTGTTTTAAAAAAGGGCACCATTCGAGCCTAATGTATTAAATGTATAGGATCGTGAAAGTCACCAAACAGCTCTCTATAAACTGTATTTTGGATTTGTGTTTCATGTTGTCAGCTTGGTGAACCATTGGAAAAATGAAATCTAATGTGTCAATCAAAAGACATACGTAATCAAGACAAATAAGTCAGTTAAAGTTCCACATGCATGACCAATTCGATGTCATGCCTTTGTAAAGGACTCTTCATTCTTGCACATTATCTCAGAGCAGTCAAAACAATGCCTTCTGGGCAGTCGTTATGAATGTAGTCATATCCTCACATTGTAGTATGGTAGACTGGGGGTGGGGGCAAGGCTTAACCTTCTTCAGGAAACAACTCAACTGTGTGTGTTACGAGGAGTGGATTAATGCATTCACTTGCTCTACTCTAGTCGACATACTTTTTGTTTGTTGTCATTTTAAAGCTTTTGTGAAAAATAACATTTTGATGATGATGTCTTCCTTGGTTGGTAGTAAAAAAACAAACAACATTGAGAACACACGCACATGCACTCGCACACGCACACTCACACGCACACGCACTGGCACTGGCACTGGCACTCACACTGGCACATGGACTCGCCCACTCTTCTAACATACCTACAGTAAAAGTAATGATTGATTTATGTTGTCACTTTTGAATCAGTCACAGCCGAGCTGCTTAGTGGAATTGTATTTTCCCAGATTGCTGGTTTCGTCATAAATCCTCTTGTCTTTGTCCATTTTTTGTGAAAGTAACATGAAACTGGAAGACAAATTTGTTTCTGTTAGTAAAAGTCCTTACACACCAAGCACATCCCGTCAGAGCGGCAGTGTCCGCTGTAACATTCATGTTTTACAATTCTGTGCAGCTTTTAATATACGCCTATTTTCTGAAACTGGACTTCCTGTGTAGTTTTAATGAATGAGTTGAGTGAGTGAATGACACTACTCAGGTAGGCGGGTCAAACAAGCTCTTCAATCGTAGCTCTGTCTCTGTCCTCTGAAAACATAAAATGAAAGATCTTTGTGATTAATTTCGGACTTTGACCGGGCATTGTTGGGCACTCCTAGATCTGCCCGGGTAAAACCCGGAATGAAAGATCTTTGTGATTAATTTCAGACTTTGACCGGGCAATCCGCAAATCACCCAGTTTCTGGGTTTGCCTGTAACACTGTAAATAATGACAAAGATAGTCGTCATTGCTGTGAGTGCATGTCTGTGGGTCAGATGCACTTAAGAAGGCAAGTTAGTTTCAATAGTAAAGATGTACAGTAAAGAAAGACTGCTCTGCAGTGCAGCAAAGATAACACCACTCAAAACGGCAGACTACTGAAATGTATAATGTTTGCTATTTTATTCCTGCAAAAGACACACCTCTTTATTAACTGGTTATTATGCAATAGTATTTTTGTTACAGTGCTAAGTGCAGAAGGATACAACAATATAACTTCTGATTGATTGATGACTTTGGTATGAAAGCAGCCTGACAGCGTCAAAATATGCCCGACACTGACGCTTTGACACTGAGGCTTTGACACGCCCCGCTTTGACACGCCCCGCTTTGACACTGATACTTTGACACGCCCCGCTTTGACACTGACGCTTTGACACGCCACGCTTTGACACGCCACGCTTTGACACGCCACGCTTTGACACTGACGCTTTGACACGCCACGCTTTGACACGCCACGCTTTGACACTGACGCTTTGACACTGATACTTTGACACGCCACGCTTTGACACGCCACGCTTTGACACTGACGCTTTGACACGCCACGCTTTGACACGCCACGCTTTGACACTGACGCTTTGACACTGATACTTTGACACGCCACGCTTTGACACGCCACGCTTTGACACTGACGCTTTGACACTGATACTTTGACACGCCACGCTTTGACACTGACGCTTTGACACGCCACGCTTTGACACGCCACGCTTTGACACTGACGCTTTGACACGCCACGCTTTGACACGCCACGCTTTGACACTGACGCTTTGACACGCCACGCTTTGACACTGACGCTTTGACACGCCACGCTTTGACACGCCACGCTTTGACACTGACGCTTTGACACACCACGCTTTGACACGCCACGCTTTGACACTGACGCTTTGACACGCCACGCTTTGACACGCCACGCTTTGACACTGACGCTTTGACACACCACGCTTTGACACGCCACGCTTTGACATTGACGCTTTGACACACTACGCTTTGACACGCCACGCTTTGACACGCCACGCAACAAGGTTGCTTTGAAAAGACCTTAAGAACTGCACGATGTCACTTCTGGGTGAAATGTTAATTTGCTAGTTCTGAATTGTAGCAAACTCACATTTACCATGACTCTTCAATGCTTTGTTCTTTGTATTTTGAAAAGGCTGTAAAGGCTTAAACAGTAAATACAAATAAAAATTTTGAACAACACAGTATTTTACTAATCATTTAATCTGAAAATGTCCTTCTTTGTGAGTATCTTGCATTGATTTTTGCTTTCTGGTCAAAAAGTTTTATCACTTATAGTAACTTTGATGCATTGTAAATTGCTACAATTGAATACTGTATGTGAACTTTGAAATGTATGAAAGAGTAAAATATAAAGGTGACTAGAAATATTGAATCAGTACTAGAAAAGATGTATGATAGTTTAAATGTAATCTATTAAACAGAAATGTACAACTTTATATTGAGGGTTTTGCGAGTTATTTATGAAAATGTCCTGCTTTTACAGTAGGTCCCCTTCTGGGGTTGGCAGCTAAATCCCTCCTGAATAATGAAGTAAAATCTGTTTACCCACACACTCACACACACGCCTTCTATCTCAGATGAAGCTCATTATTCAACAGTCACAAATTAGAAGAGGCACATGTTGCCATGGCAGATCCTTTCATATGTTTACAAGCTGCTGACCTCAGTTTTCCTACAGAGGCTGTTCATTGTGGCTCAGCCCACGAGAAGCAATGCAAAGCTGTGTTACTGTAAGCGCTGGTCTTATGTTTGTTGCTTGGGTTTATTGTCTGGTGCACCAATGAGCAACGCTGATGCACAGAACAGCTGTTAAACTCAAGTGTGCTACAATTGGCACCACTTTATTGACAAATTCATATTTATATGCTTTTGAAATCAGTGGAAAATGGAAAGAAAATCACTACTCTTTTTTTTTAACACTTCGTGAAGGATGGTTTTCAAGCAGGGGGATGTGAATTGTGGGCTCTTTAGATATAATGTGGTCCATTTGTATCCTTACTACTTACCATTATTATTATTATTATTTATTTCTTAGCAGACACCCTTATCCAGGGTGACTCACAATTGTTACAAGATATCACATTATTTTTTTTACATATTTTTACTTTTTTTTTTTTTTTACATACAATTACCCATTTATACAGTTGGTTTTTACTGGAGCAATCTAGGTAAAGTACCTTGCTCAAGGGTACAGCAGCAGTGTCCCCCACCTGGGATTGAACCCACAACCCACTTTTCAAGAGTCCAGAGCCCTAACCACTACGCCACGCTGTTGTTGGTCCCTTAGATCTAATTTGGTTGAGGTAAGATATTAGGAGATGCTGGGCAGTTTGATTAGTATGCTTTAGGCTTTTGCAGATTCTTGCAATTGATGTTTGTCATGCTCTGTATGAGGTGTTTGGCTCATTCTATTGTAACAGTGGGTAAGGGTGTCCTCAGTTTCATTCATTTGCTATCTGCCTTCTACCAGTTGTTCGCCAGTAGTTCCCTGAATCAGAGATGGAGTGTGGGACATGACTGTGTTATGGCCCCCTCATGGTCCACTGTGCATGTTATACCTGTTTGGCTTCTCTAGCAGCAGTTTCATGAAAATCTGTGGAAGAAGAAAATGTTTCTATTAAGAAATCAAAAGCAGTCACGGCAAACGCCACCCATATTAAAATGCATTAAAGGGCAGCACCTTTAACCATAATGTCTTTCTTCATAACTGTGGTTGGCTTCAAAACTAGTCAGGGAATACATTAAAATGGGAAAGCTAAGAAAAACAAAGTGCTGCTCTCGTCTTGGTCTAGCCTGTCACACAGAAGTATGTTTGCATTTAATATTGCGTTTCAAAGTGAATCAAGAAGTTATTCACAGCTTTAGAGCGGAAAAAACATTAAATGTTAACAGTTCCCTTGAGTGGCTGTGCTGAGCGAAGTCCCATTCCTTCACATGGCCCAGTGAAGCAAACGGAAGCAGTACACGCATTGGCAGCAAACGCAGAGGAAACAGCAAATCTAATACCTCAGGATGATCTAGTGTGTGGGATTGTCCACAGGGGCACTTTTCAGCTTTCCCACTTATTTTGCACTGTAGATATACTGTGCAAAACCACTGATGTTCAGCTGTTTTCAGTCTAACTGAACTAACCCAGCTTTTTATCCCAAACAGGAATATACAACTGTTGTGTTTGTACAAATCACACCTTTTCATCAGAGGTTTTTACACATCACACCCACTGTAACACACTGGCACATGTCATTTTCTTCAGAGGTTTCGCTGAATAATATGCGATTTAGAATTTCAGTAAATGCTTAATAATAGGGTGAGAACTATTATGTTTAGCATGTCAGGCATGTAGGGGTGCGACAATTAATCGATGCATCGATTGTTGATCATCTGTCCTTAGATTTTACCGAGCTTTGATTACATTTTGGTGAATCGATGCATCGAATTAGTACCAAGTTTGAAGTCTCCTGTTGCCGTTTTGCATTAAATGGATTGTGAGTGCGCTGCTTCTACTGCTAGTACGGTAGATTAGCACGTTGCTAGGATACACACTTCAAGCCTACATTACGTGTTGGATAAGATAAATCAGAAGTAGGCCAAGTATTCACATTTTTTTAATTTAAAAATTAAGGCAACATGTTTTTTTTTGTTTTTTTTTTAATCTATTAAATCTACCAATTACCTTTTGTTTCAAAGCATGTTGTGTTTGGATTGTATGGCAATATTATAGAAAAAGCAGCTGAATTTAGTACGATAGTTACATTAGTCAGGGTTTGTGAGATTAATTCAAATGCTTTGCTTTTGGACATAAAATGTAAACAGTATTGAACAACCATAGTTCAGAAATTACTTCTGTTAAAATATAGTATTTTGTATTATTATTACAATGTTAATCTGATGCGGACGCATGCATATTCTTTTCAGGCTCCTACATTCATGTTTGATAGAACATTTTCAAATTATTTAGTAAGGGGTGCGTTTTCAATTCCCATTGAGGAAAGGATAAATATAGGAAAACATACACGTCAAAGCGACCGTTATTATAATGCCATTGCCTAATAATAATAATAATAATAATAATAATAATAATAATAATAATAATAATAATAATAATAATAACAACAGACACTTTTAGAGGTGTTTTTCAGAGTTGGTTGATATTTTAAAAATTCAATATTATTACAGCAGCATTACCGTAGCATTAAAAATGAAAGGATGAATGAATAGCCTAGGCAAGGTGCTGGAATGAGCAGGGTTCTGATTAGGAGAAGCACACGAGATGACACAGAAGTCTAACACTGTCCTTTACTTTGATTAACAGCTGCATCACCGATGTGGACTGTGCCCTCTTCTGCGCCCCACCTCTGGACCTTTTGTGACCCACAGTTTGGGAACTGCTGATCTGCATCTCTTCAGCTGGTCTTTTTGTCATGCAGCTGGCACTGTCAATAGGGATTCTAGTGCGCTTTAAAAACAATATGAATCTAAAGTATTTATTCTACGGTTAGCAATGTTTTTTATTTACACAGTATGATTAGGCTTACATTTAGGGTAGTACCACACAGAAACCCAGTAAATGAAATATCATGACTGCTCTGGTTGTGAGCTAAAGTCAGAGCCTGTCATAGACGGGACTACAAGTGGGCAATCAGGGGCATTTACCCTCTCACTGCTTACAACATGCTCCACGCTGCAGGTCTAATACATCTTCCAGGTATTGTTATAACTTAGTTATATCCTGGCTGTTTAAGCACAGTGTTACCTGGACTGATTCTTTGATTTTAGGGTGTCGTTTCTATGGTATTACTGTGCTTTTACTTTTTGGCCGTTTATTGTAAAAGGAAACCGTTTTCTTAAACGTTACAGGTATGATTACATGGTAGCTTACATTTTCTTGATTTTTTTAGGACAGATTGCGTGATTGAAGTGCAGTACTTGCCTTTTATGTAACCTTTTGTGCTGAACTGCACAATTAAAATACAGTTATTTTAAATACTTGAACAAAATTACACAATTTTCTTTAGCACATGTTTTGGAAAATAAACAAATGCTTGGGGGGGGGGGAGTTGGTATTTGCTGTTTTGCTTTTAGTTGTTTTGACACACTAAGCATTTACTCCAGCGTTGGGTTTGCAGAAGATATTTTTTTTCTAAAGGGAACAACAAACTGGTAAGGTTGCAAATTAAGCATAAAGTAACAAAGGTGTATATACAGTAGTGGGCGTTGAAATAACACATCCCCATCTTGGCCGGTTTTGCCTAATGTTCTGATTATTGTCCATGCCTAGTGGTACATCAAATATACTGGATACCTGCATAGCCACACTTTCTGCAGCGTATCTACATGATGGTCTAGCTGTGTGCTGGAATTTGGTACAGTGCTGGCACAGAGGACTACAGTATATCACATGGTTTATTAAACACCTTGCATTTCAACATCAGCGTGCTCTGTACTGTAGCGGTTTCAACTGGGTTTTAATTGGTAATATATAACACAGCTTTTAATTGAGTCCTGTGTTTGAAAATAAAAGCATTTTATTAAAAAAATAATGCCTTTAATAAATGTAATTTCTGGACTGGCTGGTACAGTTAAAATCAGAGCCTAGTTAAATTAATGTTACAAGAATGGTGCAGACCGCTGTCCTGTGTGTGAGGCTTGTAAGGATTGGTGTACAGTCAGAGGCTGTCCTTGCACCTCCAACCACACAAAGGAAATCTTTCAGGGCCGGCCATCCGTCCGTCATGCGTTTTCATGCTTTTCCAGCTGGCGAACCACATTTCCAATTGTTTCCAACTTGCTATTTACATTATTGATTGAGTTTTAGATTCTGGAGACACATTGAGATGTCAGTCTATCCATCCTTCTTTATGGCATACATTTACATTTACATTGAGCATTGCTTATCAAATTGTGATGAAATATTTCATTACTAGTTCGTATTCTGTACTATTTTACACAGTACAAGTGAAATATTTCATTACTAGTTTGTATTCTATACTATTTTGCACATACAGTACAATTGAAATATTTCATTGCTAGTTTGTATTCTGTACTATTTTGCACATACAGTACAATTGAAATATTTAATTGCTAGTTCGTATTCTTTTCTGTTTTACACAGTACATTGAAATATTTCATTGCTAGTTCGTATTCTGTACTATTTTACACAGTATTATTGATATATTTCATGACTGTCAATCACTCTTTTATTCATACTTTTAGCTCTAATTTTGAATTTACAGCTGTGGTGCGGGATGTATGTTTGACATACCTGTTTGCATTTGTATGAATTGTGGTGCTACTCTTGACTGTGAAGATAAATTAAAATCATTAAATAACATTACAAAATAAATTAATTAGGGTCATGTAACTTTCTAACAGGTATGCAGAGTTTCATGGAAACTCTCCTTGCTTTATCAATTGAGGCCATCATTGTGACCTAGTGCACAGCAGACTACAGGTGGAATGGTTTAGCCCACAGTACTGCTTGGCAGAAGGACTGGAGTTTTGTCATTTTGCCTGTGAGTGCATACAGCTGTTCTCAGTGTGTCTTTGACTCTGTGCCCGTTTACTATATGTGCTGGTTGGTTTCCAGTGTCTCAGACCATGAAACTATTATCCACTAGAGTTGGGATGAAGCTGACTAGGAATTCTTTATCCCTTTATTGTGACTATCAAAATCTGGAGTATAATGTGGAGCCAGTGGCGGAGGATCATGTGTGTAACTGACTGACAGAGGATCATGCGTGTAACTGACTGACGGAGGATTATGCGTGTAACTGACTGACGGAGGATCATGCGTGTAACTGACTGATGGAGGATCATGCATGTAACTGACTGACGGAGGATCATGCGTGTAACTGACATTATTGTATCACCTGCCAGTTGAGCCACTCTTTTGGAAGTCACTTTCACTTTTGTAACCATCGTTTAGTTTCATGTGTTCAATACAATTTGTGGAACATGGTAATGTTTTGTAAGATATTGATTCCTGGGATGATGAACAGTGGAAATTGCTGGGAGTTTTTCTGTTGTCAAAGGAACTACTTTGGATGTTTTATTGAGCTGTTGATTGCTCAATTTAAGATCCCTAAGATGCTTATAAAGACATTCTATAGAAAATGCAATTTTCTCCATTGCTGTTGTCAATACTGAGAGACTGGAGTGTAATCACATTCAAACACACAGAGGCTAATTACAACTGTGTGCAATCTGACGATGTTTTATAAGACCATATGGGTTGTTAACTGTTGAGAGAGAGTGAGACACAGAGAGAGAGAGAGAGAGAGAGAGAGAGAGAGAGTGAGAGTGAGAGTGAGAGAGAGAGAGAGAGAGAGAGAGAGAGAGAGAGAGAGAGAGAGAGATTGTTTGTTTCTTTGTTTGTTTGTTTTTGGTCAGCAATCACAGTTGTCCAGTGCCCTACAGCACAGTTCATAATCAGTTCCCCTGTGGGCCTGTTACTAACTCATCCCCAGTGGATGTGTAAAAACACCCTGCTCAATAGTTATGACTTCAGTCACAATTCCTGACAGTACTGTGGTCTGAAGTGAAGAGGGCCTGCAGTCATTTTTCACTCGTCAGAACACTTGGTTGGTAATGTGTAAGGGAGGAGAAATGTGTATTATAATCCTTGCAGGGTGGTAGTACTTCGATCTATAGAACAGGTTACCCAAGCTATTGAGAGTATGAGAACCTGATACCTGTCTGCTTGTTCATACTGACTGACGTACAGAGCCAGGCATGGGTCTGATCCTACCAACAGAAACTTCTCTGAGGAAGACTTGTGCAAAGCAGGATTGTGCACAGGTGCAGGGGGGCTGTTGTTAGAGATTACCCTGTAAACACAATGTTAGTTTCTAACTAGCTAAATCACATCACCCTGTACAGCCAGTACTGTATTTGTGTTACATTGCAAAGTGCACTCTTTTTCCTATTCATAGGGTTTTTGGTGGCAGCTTTTTCATGTAAACCACATCTCTATAACCTCCTTCGACTGGCTTATCACTGACTATAGCACCATACTCCTGCACCTCTGCAATTATTTCAGGAGACCTTTTGAAGCAATTGAAAATTGATATTCTCCTAATAACACAATCCTGCCCTGGGTGCCTTGACCTTACAAAAGGGGTTTAAGTGTAATGTTCCCCTTAACGCTTCAGTGTCACACTTCACCCCCTTCTCTGCAGTATTCCTTTCACTACATCGGTCTTTGTGAAAAGCTATTGCAGAAAAGTGCTCTGGAACTCAGAACATTCTACAGAAGAGGGAAGTTTACACTATACTGTGTGTTCACAATGTTCACAGTCTAGGTATTACAGAGATCTGTTAGGGGCATGTCTGGAAGTTTTGTGGAACTGCACCACAAATCAGAGAAATAGTTCACTTTTTTTGGATTGAATCCACCATTAGACATTGATATCCTTTTGGAAAAGAGCACTCAGTGTGGAGAAATGAAACTGTGCATATATTCTAGCTCAGTACTGAGTACCAAGCTTTAGTAACTTCCACGAGAATAAGAGAGCATGTTAATAATAATCATGGAGTGCATTAAAGAGCTTCTTGTGCATAATCACAAGGCACTTAATAAAAAACATGTGTATCACGAGCTACGAGACAGTCGACACAGCGCCACCCTAACGGCTTTCAACTGTGAAAAGGCACAACAAAGAGTAAAGTCAGTCCAGCGCATTCACAGCTGCACACCACAGATTAAGATAATTGGCTGTACTGCGGTATTCCAAATGGAATGAGTCACCATAGCTTTCCTTTGTTTAATTGCTCCAAAAGTGTATTCAATAATAAAGAAGAAAGGCTTCAAAATGCCTTAAAAAAACAATTTCACGGAACGAGTCAAATTAGAACTACTGTAGCTTGTTCTAACATGTTTTCACGAAAAACAGGAGTATCTTTATAGTAGTTTAATCTTCATGCTATTATGCAGGATTTTTAGATTTTTTGTAACCTGAACTTTATCAGAGTTGCAGCCTGAAATGCTTAGAGGGCAATCTCGTGCATTCTTTGTATGCAAGGCCTGTACTTACAGTAGTCAAGAAGTTCATACAGCTCAGCTGTCTGCAATGTCTTGGGTCTGTTTTCATTTTAAGTTGAATAACCAGTTGCTACAGTTTTGCACTGAAGCAAGTGGAGTTAAAAAAACCCACACTACTGTATTCAAACGTGCTGTGCTTTGTTTTTCCAAGCCAGACAGCTTGCTTGTTAAAGACTTGCCTTCAGAGTTTTCATTGTGCGTATTTCAAACCCAAGTGTGCTTCCTCTTCTCTTAGCTTTTGCTTGTTTCATGCAGAGAGCTTTTTTAGGTACTGTATGGTTACATTAGCTATGTAGTTCTTAGAGGTATAGACATCTGTTTAATGTGTGCCCAATAATGTGGCAGATAATCTAATGTCTAAAATATATTATGTACAGTAATATGGTTATTTTCAATGGCTTCCGATTCTAACTCACATTGCACACGTGGCCATTAACATTTTCCAGACCAAGTTCTCTACCGTGGAAAAAAAAAATCAATACATAAATTAAATAGATTTTCATTATTTGTCAAAAAAACCCTAAATGTATCCAAGGTTTCAACGAATTTGTCTTAAAACTTTCCACCTACTAATGACTGCATCTCCGCAGGTTAATAGACAGGAAACCAGTTCCATGGAGTTCATAATAACTGAAGCTGTAATTTATCTGTAGCCTGCTGTGTAGAAGTTTTCCGCAAGGCCAGCATACCATTACTACAAATGTATGACAATAGAGACAGTGTGGAATAATATTTCAAGTTATTTGCCCACACAGTATGCTTTCAAGCACAGTGCTTGTTGGCCTGTCGGCTGACCCAGGTTACTGATCCACGAGTGTTATTTAATGTGCAGCACTCGAGTGGAGTTCGCTTGAAGGGACTGTGTTTTTAAAGGAACGTGAGCTGAAAATGACCTCATTTGTTCCTTCACTCTGTATAAACCGTTAGTATACTATATATATATATACACTAAACTGGTTTGACGCTGTGGCTGGTGTGTTATTGGACACAGGCTGGCTGTAACGATAACAGGTATTTGGATGCATTTTTTTCCTACTAGGTCAAGGACTGCCAGGTTTTTAAAAGCATGCTTGCCTGCGGGAGGAGAATGTGTTTTCCTTCTCAACAGATCACCAGATGCTGTTGTGCTTGGCTGATAGGCTTGAAGACTGCTTAAAAATGTCAGTTTCCAGACATTAAAAAATGGTTTGCTGTAGGTATTGTGCTGCATTAATCATGCCTTGTTAGGATCAGTGACTAAGATTGAAGATGGTGGTGATCCAACTGACCCCAACCCTGTCTGGAATTAGTCTCTTTCTGTAACTGGACCTGAAGAAATATTGCAACTGCATTCATCCCCTAACCCAGACTGCAGTATTTCACCAAGAAGCAACAGTCAAGTTGAAATATATTGCATTGTCATTCAGAAATCTGCACATCTGCACGTTGAGAAAAGGTTGCAGGAAGTTTAGTGTTAAGGCACAGAAGCCCAGGTTCGATGGTTTGTGACACCGGTGAGATTTCATTGTTTTAATGTCACTTTTAAATTGCATTAGAGGACGTCCACAGGCTTGGACCTGCCAGTGTACTGCATGGCCCTTGCATGTAACCAGGGTGTTGTGCGCCACCACTATCCAGATG
Source organism: Acipenser ruthenus (assembly GCF_902713425.1). Lineage (NCBI taxonomy): Eukaryota > Metazoa > Chordata > Actinopteri > Acipenseriformes > Acipenseridae > Acipenser > Acipenser ruthenus. The sequence goes on from NC_081190.1 coordinate 11,064,811, forward strand.
CTGATTGCATTATTGATGGAAGAGTTTCTTTGTTCAATGGCAGGATTCCGGATCTTGTGACGCGTGCTCGGCTAGCAGACGTGGCAGTTTGGTGAATTCAGTGAGTTCTAGAGTTGTGATGCTTTGCAGAGGAAACAAGTCAGTAAAGGGATGGACACCACTGGACCACACATTCCAATGGAAAGATTACAGGCACTCGTACAATATTGTGTTCTATTCTGTTTTGTAGTGAAGGAGATCAAAACAAGTACTGTACGATAATAAAGGATGTTCAAGTATTAAATCAGGTTTGGACCAATTTCACCCCAGTGTACAGTAGAAGGGAGTCATTTCACAAGCACATTGTTTTACAAACCACTTGATCAGAGATACTATTCCTCTTACATTTTGGTTTGTTTTGAGATGTTTTTTATTCCACAAATAAACCACAATGCATTTGTATAGAATGTCGCACAACCGCCACAGTCAGACCATTTAAATAACATATTTAAATAACAGTATACACATAATACAAAAGCAGCAGTTTTAAAGTTACATTAAAACCCACTAAGATAAGAAACTAATTTTATGAAAGTGTGTTTTTAGTCTTGACTTGAAAAATGTAACGGTCCCAGCTTCCCTGACAAACGAAGGCAGAGCATTCCATAATTTAGGAGCTCTACAAGAAAAAGCCCTACCTCCCGTGTTGCTCTTGTTGACCCTAGGAATAACCAGACTCTTAATTTCTAATTTAAGTTTTGATGAGAGACTGCAAGTGTCGAGTTCATGTAATCCCACATTTCCTTTTAGTTGGTTCTGTGAGCCCACTAGCATAACCTCGGTTTTATCTGATTTCAGCATTAGAAAATTCTGTGACAGCCAATGATTGATGTCTGTAAGGCAAGTAGCTAATAACTCAGGCAGAAGAAATTCCAGGCTTTAGGGAGAAATATAGCTGGGTATCATCAGCATAGCAATGGAAGTTCACTCTGTGTCTGCGGATAATGTCACCTAACGGTAGCATATATAATGAAAACAACAAGGGATCTAGAATGGAGCCCTGTGGAACACCACAGACAACTTCCGATAATGCCTATTTTACCTCCCCAATAGAGACGAACTGAAACCTATCAGAAAGATAGGACAATCCTACTGCGCTTTCAAGACGATTCAGTAGGATGAAATGGTCTACAGTATCAAAGGCAGCACTTAGATCTAGAAAAATTAAAACTGAGGGAAAGCCCGAGTCAGAGCTTATCAATTAGATCATTCACAACTCTAACAAGGGCAGTCTCGGTGCTATGTGCAGCACGAAAACCAGACTGAAACTTCTTGAATATACCATTAAGTAATTCAATTGCAACGACTCTCTCTAGAACCTTATTAAAGAATGGTAGGTTGAAGATTGGCCTATAGTTATTGAGGACTTTAGGGTTCAAATTGTGTTTCTTAAGCATAGGCTTAAGCTACTATACCGGAGGAAAGTGAACCATATATAATGTAATGAACGTGCAGTTAGATTCCCTCCATCTCCGTTCTATTTTACAACCCTCGCATTTTATATCACGCATTGTATCATTAAAACACGGTGAGCTTTTTTTAAAAGACACTCTCCGAGTTTTGATTGGCACTACAGTATCTAAGATACCAGTCAAGGTGTTGTTGTAGGTATTAACCACCTCATCTACTGATGAGGACTCAGAGAGTGGTAATGAGCTCAATACACCAGAAAGCTCAATACATTTAGTCCCTCCCAGTTCAACACCACTACTCCCAGCCTCTCCCAGTTCAATCCCAGCTCCTCCCAGTCCGTCCCTGTCGGACTCCTCAAATTAAGCCCCTTCAATCTTAAGAAGCATCAAACCTTGCAACATGACGACACAATTGTGTGCGTAATTTCTAGAATTTTAAATCTATAATGTTTACATTTGTTATTTGCAGACACGTCAGAAAGGTAATCTTAATCACTGAGAAGCAGAGTGTTTTTAAAAAGTTAATAACGTGACATCGTGTGGTATGAATCCCACACCCCTGTAACATTACCCTTGTTAAAGCTGAAGATTAGTTAAACCAGCCTAGCCGTAAAATCTCTGAAACATCAGCCTCTAAATGAATGTAACATATCATTCATTATTCAAGTACACAGCGTTAGTGGTGGCAGCTAGCTAGGGAGTGACCCACAGAGCTAGGGAATTGGGGTCACTAGCTGTGATGAGTGAGTCAACTGGTAAAGCCTGCTTTTCAACCTCACAGGCTTCTGCTGGACGTCTTCCGCTTTAAAAAAAAATACCCAAAAGAAAACAACAAGGGGGACAAACGAGAGGTGAAACAGTCAGTCCATTTTCTTTTAGCAACAGTGTTTTCGAAGGTGCAAACCAGAGCTATCCCTTCCAGCACAGCTGACCTGAAGGGATGGGAAGTGTGTTCAGGGCCCTGCAGGAGATAAAGGTACAAGAAAAAGAGTTTGGGGGGGGGGGGTGATATTAAGGTTAAATTTGTGTGGTGTTGTTAATTGTACTGCGCTTGGAAAATGGCAACAGAAAACAGAAATGTTGGTACCCACTACCTTACAGTGTGCTGATTCTGTACTGATTTTAGCAGATGATGCAGTGATTCAGGGTGCTGCGTGCTCAACGCTAGAGGAAAGCTGCTTTCTCTATCTCAAGTACTGTATCAGTGCTTTGCTCTGTGCTTCCTTTATCCTGTAATAGTTTGTGCTCATTACTACAGACGCATCATCAGTGGCTTGCCTCTGGAGTTGGAAAGAAATGAAACACAAAACAAGGTGTTGTAGTTAGGTTTGTACTACAAGCGTGGGTATATGTAGTGCGGGAAACATTTTTGTAATATGTCAGTTGGTACGAAACAAACCCAGTGCTTAGACTGAGAGGTTATGGTGGTTTTGGGTTGGATCCTTTGAATGGCTTTACCACGTCCTTAACTCAAATCGATAATAAATTAACTTATGAAGGGCGTTAATTATGCCTAATCAGCAAGAAGGTGATAAGAAATTTCCCCTGACATAGCAGAAACCTGATCAATCTCCCATTCGTAGTGCTCATGCAAATGCTTTCTTCTTTTATTTTTTAGAAAATAATCTATACAAACGTGTTGAGAAAAATACAATTGAACAGCCCAGTTCTGTTCAGGTGTATCTACCCACTCCCTCGTGTCTAAACAACAGTTTGCAAATTACTCTTTGTGTCTGTAGTTGTCTTGGTAACACCAACTAATTCATGTTTAACTCAGTCTTTGAAGAACCAACATTGCAGCTTTGTATGCCTCTTGACAAATCTATGAAAGATCACAGGGAAAGTGCTACACCTCCGTCTTTAATAAGCAGTAAGGAGCAACCACAGCCGTTTGTTTGACCAGGCTTGCTTTATGAATAATTCGAGTTTTCTTCTTACCCTTGGCACAGAATCACTAATGTTTAATGTGATAACCACACACAAGTAATTGTTGTGAAAATGCACTTCATGGTTGATTTGAATGTTTCAAAGCTCACCCACACTTTAGCTTGCAGTGATATAATATCCCTTTCAGTGGAGTGGATTTGATTCTTCTTGCTCTATTTTAGGACTGAGCTGCACAGTTGAGTTAGAAATGGCTTACTTTTCTGCAGCAGCACAGTGATTCCTTGCAACTCCTAAGCTGAAGGGTTGGATGAATTATGGCATCCTCAGTTATCGATGAGAGTTGAAGCCCTTCATAGAGGAGACCAATTATTACAATAATACAATGATACTTTCTATGGAGGCTGTGTGTTCCAGTGGTTAAATGGAGGCTGTGTGCTCCAGTGGTTAAAGTAAAGGGCTTATAACCAGGAGGTCCCCGGTTCAAATCCCACTTCAGCCACTGACTCATTGTGTGACCCTGAGCAAGTCACTTAACCTCCTTGTGCTCCGTCTTTCGGGTGGGACGTAATTGTAAGTGACTCTGCAGCTGATGCATAGTTCACACACCCTAGTCTCTGTAAGTCACCTTGTATAAAGGCGTCTGCTAAATAAATAAATAATAATAATAATAATAATAACATACTGGAATACTGGGACCGTGTCAGCTTTTCTGTTTAAAAGTAGAACAAACAAAAAAAACCTTGAAATGTGTTCATCTAAAATCTAAAACCAGAATTGCATACAACTGAGTTCATTGTTACACTGCAATAGAAATGAGATGTCGTTGTCATTCACGTGAGTTTTGAAAGCGCCTGTGATTGAAGCAGGAATCTGTCCTCTGGATAGTCTGTGATTGAAGCAGGAACTTGTCCTCTGGATAGTCTGTGATTGAAGCAGGAATCTGTCCTCTGGATAGTCTGTGATTGAAGCAGGAATCTGTCCTCTGGCTAGTCTGTGATTGAAGCAGGAATCTGTCCTCTGGATAGTCTGTGATTGAAGCAGGAACCTGTCCTCTGGATAGTCTGTGATTGAAGCAGGAATCTGTCCTCTGGATAGTCTGTGATTGAAGCAGGAATCTGTCCTCTGGATAGTCTGTGATTGAAGCAGGAATCTGTCCTCTGGATAGTCTGTGATTGAAGCAGGAATCTGTCCTCTGGATAGTCTGTGATTGAAGCAGGAGCCTGGATAGTCTGTGCATTTCTGTTTAGAAGGCAAGGAACAGAGCAGTGCTTTTTGAGAGCTCATTTTCATCCAAAATTGTGGTCATTGTTGTAACAGGGAAAGGATATTATTATTATTATTATTATTATTATTATTATTATTATTATTATTATTATTATTATTATTATTAGTAGTAGTAGTAGTAGTACTACTGCTACTGCTACTGCTACTGCTACTGCTACTGCTACTGCTACTACCAGGTGCTCCATGCCTAATGAGTCTGTTGTCCTGGTAGTTATGTTCCTGATAAGGATATGAATGTAAGTGTCTCTCTTGTTGCAGCATGTGTTAGGAAGGGGATTCCTGTCCTTGTGCTTCATGAGTCACGTTACATTAGGAGCTGGAGCGCCGTGCCTCGTCTTTCTGTCTGGTTGACAGAGCCAGTAGCAGCAGCTCAGAAAGTCTGTGTCAGGGCTTTCCAAGACAATTTGATGTGAATGACGGTCACATTAACTTTCTGTTTCATCTGGAAGTGACAGTACTGTCCAAAGTTTGGGATTGTCTGTCTTTTTATTTTTTTTCATTGTAAATGTTCATCTGCTACAGTAGTGAGCATCCTCACCATACTGCTGTGAAGTAAATGATACAACAGGAACCTCAAAAGTAAGAGAGAAGTGTCTTATACAATTAGGGTTTGGAAAGCTGTCTGCCACATGTGGAGGAAGTTGGTGTGCAACATTAGATAGTCCTGGCAACTGGGCAGGATACGAAGAGCAAGGCTTGATAGTACCTCAGACAGGGATCTTCAGGGCTTCCAGGTGTGGATTGGAAACACTGCAGGTGATAGAGCTGAACACAAGCCACTCCTTATCAGGAAATCTGCTTCTCACAGTGCTGCTGTGTTGCACTGCAAATTCGGATTTCAGCACATTACTAATGGTAGGCTTTCAAGAATGTACCTGTGGATTGTGAAATGTGTCTTGGCCTCTTTTTATTTATTTATTTTTTTTGAACAAATAACGACAAAAAATATATATATATATATACAGTATATATCTTTTAAACCATTTTTTTTATCTTACAAATGTTTAGCACATCTTCAATATAATTCATGCTGGCTCTCATTAAAAAAACAACAAAAAAAACCCAACATATTTTCCTTCCTGTATGCACTAATGCAAACTGAAGTGACATATTATTTCATTTTTTTTTAGAATAGTTTACAACATGCTGAGCTCTGATATGTATTTTTTTTTTCATCCAGAACCTTGTTAATTAGTGCTTTGATACAAGGGAACAATGAGGCTTTTTTTCTTCAGCTGATTAATATTTGAATGGATGCTCAAATCATTAGCCTGCTATTTCTTGAACAAGTTACCCTGTGGGTGGTTAATAAAGATTATGACTGGGTACAGTAATGAAAGGAAACTTTGTTAATTTAGCCAAATTAATGCTGTCTGTTTTTTGTCATTAAAAAAAAAAACTTCTGGAGGGCTAAATAACTGATAAGTCCTGATTCCATTGGAGTGACTGGGTTGAGGGACATGTTGGTGCAGAGTGTGATAAAGCACTGCTGTTGACACAAACACACCAGTGTGCTGCCTTTCTTATGGGTGTCTTCCACATTAACTAATTATCAATATCTGCAAAAGCATTATTAAGAATCAACAAATACTGAATTGAAAGGCATCTCTTCATGCTGTGTGGATACGGATGCATTGAATTACAGCTTCTACTTGAATTGAAGATTTGGGGATTTTGGTCCTCTGCTTTATTCAACTACATGTTTGGTGTTACTGTATATGTTTACATTTGTGTCCGTTGTCTCACTTCCTTGTGGCAACCCTAGACTGTGTAATAAAACAGAAGCAATAAATGACATGGACACTGGAAGCTTCGTACTGTAGTTCTGTAACTCATAGTATTCAACAGCACTTATTCACATGGACACTGGAAGCTTCGTACTGTAGTTCTGTAACACATAGTATTCAACAGCACTTATTCAGTGTTCATTACAGTTTTAGTGTTGCTGCTTAAAAAAAATCTGCCCCACCTCCTCTAGTGTCCCACCAATGAGATGGTCTGCAAGGCTAAAGCAATCTGTAGCCTAGCTGTTTCACTTCCATTAGCGTGCTCTATAAACTCTTACATTAGGTTAATGTTGGAGCAGTGCTCCTTGGGTTTCATCTATATTTGGTTTAGGATAGGATGTTTCTACAGATGCTGTTTGTCCTTCTCTTGTCTGCTACAGGCTGTTGTAGGGATCTCTTTGGAAGTTGCTAATCCTACTGTAATTGTTGCTTTGCTGTGGCTCGTTTGGGGTTTGTTTTGCTGAGCTATGTGTTTATTTGCTGTCTTGCTATCTCATTTGTTTCTATTTAAGAATGTGAAGTATTCCTCTGTGGGGGGGGGGGGGGGGGGGGATTTCAGAAAGTGAAATCGTCTGTACTTAACTGCCAATGTTTTATAGTTTTAAAACGTTTATCCATCTTGTGCTAATAGTTACTCTCCTTGTCAAGTTCAGGAGCAGATCGCCTTCTTGTTTTAAAGCATGTCAGTCTGTTTCAGGAAGTTCTTCAGCACGCTGTGAATATAGGGCATGGTATATCTATCTGTCCGTCCAGACGTCTGTATGGCAGTCATAGTTCTACTCTGCTTGTTGTCAAAACTGCTCAGAAAATTGTAATGAAACTCAGTTCTTTGCCATGAATAGTGGAAGGTCTTAGTATTGCAGCAGAAGAAAGGGGGAGCCAGGGATTCATATTGCTAATGCAAAATCAGAAAATGAATGGGCTTTAAAACCTTTGTCAGCACTCCATTATGACAGGACACATGGTCCACAGGGGCCCTGTGCTTGGACAGTAGTCTGTGTTATTACACAGTTTCTTTATCTGTACAGGTACTAATGTATACCATGGTGATCTGACTAGAAGGAAAGTTGTATTTATTATTAGCCTGTTAAATGCAACGCAGTCTGTTAAGGGGTTAGAAAGGTGTTTTTTCTTAGAATACGTTTGAGTGCACAGTATATAAAGAGACCTGGACACTCGTACAGTAAACTGAATACGTAAGTAACTAGAATACCGCAGCTGATCATAATGACAGCCCCGCCATTAACAGAACCGCTTGTGTTAGCAAGATCATTCTCATGTAAACATTTGCTATAGAGAGTTTCAGAGTTTAAAAATAAATGGGTTTGTGAGAACAAGGGAATAGAGACCTTTCCTGTTTATAGGAGGGACTGTATGATAGGAGGTCGAATGATCATTGTCTTTCGTATGATTGTTTTTTTTTTCTGTTGTGGTAAACCTTGATAAGATCACACAGCAAACAAATACAAGTTATTAGTAATTGCAGTTGTGTAATTATAATAACTGGGGAGCATTTTTTTCATTGGGCTCATCCAGTTGATATTTCCCATAATAACCGAACAGTTATTATAGGAAACACATGCTCATTAACACCAGCAACAGAGCGCAACCCCACTGCGAGCTAATTAATATAATAACTCACTGACTAGTAGAGTAAGCCATCCACAACAAGCAACACGTAACTGTAGAACTCTGGCAGGAAAACCATTGCTCACCAGAGATGATAAACAATACTGCATGGGGTAGTGTGTGAGAAATGAGAATGGAATGGCCACCCTCGGGGTGGGATGCTTGGGTAAACACCTGGGGGTGAGGAATGAGAATGGAATGGCCACCCTCGGGGTGGGATGCTTGGGTAAACACCTCGGGGTGAGGAATGAGAATGGAATGGCCACCCTCAGGGTGGGATGCTTGGGTAAACACCTGGGGGTGAGGAATGAGAATGGAATGGCCACCCTCGGGGTGGGATGCTTGGGTAAACACCTCGGGGTGAGGAATGAGAATGGAATGGCCACCCTCGGGGTGGGATGCTTGGGTAAACACCTGGGGGTGAGGAATGAGAATGGAATGGCCACCCTCGGGGTGGGATGCTTGGGTAAACACCTTGGGGTTAGGAATGAGAATGGAATGGCCACCCTCGGGGTGGGATGCTTGGGTAAACACCTGGGGGTGAGGAATGAGAATGGAATGGCCACCCTCGGGGTGGGATGCTTGGGTAAACACCTCGGGGTTAGGAATGAGAATGGAATGGCCACCCTCGGGGTGGGATGCTTGGGTAAACACCTGGGGGTGAGGAATGAGAATGGAATGGCCACCCTCGGGGTGGGATGCTTGGGTAAACACCTGGGGGTGAGGAATGAGAATGGAATGGCCACCCTCAGGGTGGGATGCTTGGGTAAACACCTCGGGGTGAGGAATGAGAATGGAATGGCCACCCTCGGGGTGGGATGCTTGGGTAAACACCTCGGGGTGAGGAATGAGAATGGAATGGCCACCCTCGGGGTGGGATGCTTGGGTAAACACCTGGGGGTGAGGAATGAGAATGGAATGGCCACCCTCGGGGTGGGATGCTTGGGTAAACACCTTGGGGTTAGGAATGAGAATGGAATGGCCACCCTCGGGGTGGGATGCTTGGGTAAACACCTGGGGGTGAGGAATGAGAATGGAATGGCCACCCTCGGGGTGGGATGCTTGGGTAAACACCTTGGGGTTAGGAATGAGAATGGAATGGCCACCCTCTGGGTGGGATGCTTGGGTAAACACCTCGGGGTGAGGAATGAGAATGGAATGGCCACCCTCGGGGTGGGATGCTTGGGTAAACACCTTGGGGTTAGGAATGAGAATGGAATGGCCACCCTCGGGGTGAGATGCTTGGGTAAACACCTTGGGCATTCAGTTCTCATATCACACACTACACCATGCAGTATTCATTAAAAAGAAAAAAGAAAACAAATTCATTTAAAGACTTTTAAAAGAGTTCATATAATTGTGGATGTTTTCCATTATGTTTCCTTCTGTTGTTGATGTATTATTGTATTTTCTTTGTTTTGATTCTTTCTGGCTTCTGCTTAGTCTAGCATTACAATCCGAGATCTGCAAAAGCATTGTTACTCTGTCAGGGCGTTATGAATAATGTGCTGCAGAAAGGATTAGAAAATACCAAACATTTATAGAATTGCTCATCAGCTTCAGGTCCAAGCCCCCCACAGTGAACGAGTAGGGATGTATTGTTTTCATGGTAAAACAATTGCTTATTTCAATAGGTATTTCAAGATCAAACAAAATAAAAACACAAATACATGTAAAAATAACAACAGACATGTGAAATGGCCCCTTCTTGTACTGGACAGAGCGATCTTCAGCAGAAAGATCTTTGATGCTGCTGGTGTCTTTTTTGTTGAAGACATTTTAAAGAAATCGTGCAACTCTATGCAGCGTGTGTTCAATCATTTACCGGAAGCAACCTAACAGTCTGCCAGGTTCCTAAATGCAGGTAGTGCGGCAATAATGCAAACGTGAAATCTGTGATAGCTATGAAAAGAAAATACAGCCTTATGAATGAGCCATCTTATAATACAGCACTTTTAACATAACCTGCTTCAAACACTTTTCAGTTACACATGGACTACAGTACACTAAAACAAGCATTCGCTGGGTTAATCGTTTATCACAGAGAAAAATAATGTTTAAAAAAATACCGAACCCTTGATAATAATCTCAGTTTATTTATTAACTTTTGTTTTTCAAGTGCTTTCTTCCCATGCATTGTTTCACAGTGACTGTGGCCAGGAAGTGTAAGGTAGGATTTCAGGGGTGAGGAATTCTAGCTGCTTTTCCAAGAAAGATCATAGCAAAAAAAACAAATAGTATCTTAATGCATTGTAAACCACTGTAATTGAATTTTAAATGGGGAAAATCAAAGTCAAATTTGAAATAAATTCAAAAGTAAAATAAAACAATGACTATAAAAAGTCGAAAGTGTGTATGCCAGTACAGTACTGTTTACACCCTTAATACTAAGGAGAAAAGGACAACCAGGAAATTGAGTGAGGTTACACGCTCAGTTTGAAAGTGCTTGATGTCGGTGTGTGGCGCCCATAGCTCCTTCCCACCGATGCCAGCCCCTGGATGAACAGTGATGTGTTGCTCTAGCAAGTGCTTCTTGGAATGTATGAGAGTGCTGACTGCCTGGTCCACGACCTGCTCCTTGTATTCACAGTCCATTCCTATCCTAGGAAAACTGCATTGCAAGGCAGAGTTCCCGCTTCCTGTTTCCATGGCAGCAATGAGGGGTTGCCATTCGGTGGGTAGGTTAGGTTTCTGTTTTCAAATGCCCTCGGCCTGTAGGTTGTTGTATAAATTGGTTAGGTAGGTTTTGCTTCTGTGAGCAGGAGTAATCAGTCCAAAGTGGGGCACGACAGTAGCACCTGCCTGATTCTATCATTTCTGCATGGAAATTAGAGGAACAGTTGACTCAACAGAAGCTATTTTTGTACAATGTGGTTACCGAATGTTTTGTCCATTGGTAATGTACGATGTTTTTTCAAAATGATTAGTGCATCCTGACAGTTGATAAATGACTGACTAATCTCTGTCTCTCTCTCTCTCTCTCTGTATATATATAATATATATATATATAATGGTTTTATGATGCTATGAATGTAAACTGAGCTCTCAGATAACCCGATTACACAGGTTTCTGCTGCCTTCTCAGTTGTTTGTGAGATGACTAATTTCCACATTATATAATCTAATCACAGTAAAAAGAAAGAGCAATGAAAATAGATCTGGATTTAAGAGGTAACAACATGAGTAACCGAGCCAGACCCCTAGACTTTCTGAGCTTGTACAGTAATACATGTGTGTAAGGGTGCATTCACAAATCATTATGTTTAGGAATCTTATTAGCCGGTGGGCTTTTGGTGTGTTTTGGAGAGTTGGGTAGTGATACAAATTTGCCACATACACATTTTCAGATCAATCCAACAAGGAGTTACTGTATAAGCCTCCCAAGCTTCCATAACAAGCATCCAAAAACACATCCCAGTCGTATCCAAACATTGTGATCTGAATGACTGAACTTTGTTGATAACATCACTGAATATTACAGTGTAAGAATCTTCAGCGCACTCTTGTTGATAACATCACTGAATATTGCAGTGTAAGAATCTTCAGCACACTCTTGTTGTTGATAACATCACTGAATATTACTCATGATTTATTTCTTTGTTTTGCAGTTACCTGGCTGACCAGTGCTGGAATGGTGGATTTATCTACCTGATCATGCTGCGTCGTATCAAACGCAAAGCTCCTCTTCCTCCTTGCAATGGCGCTGGCGGTGGCGGTGAACACAGGGCAAGCATCTCCTCGGAGCCGAGCGGGAGCCCTGCCCACAATGGGAAGAGGACCCGGAAGTTCGGGGTCATCTCCCGGTCCTCCTTCACCCGGGACAGCAAGGACAGTAGCAGGGACAGCCGAGACTCTGGGCACGAGAACGGATACAGCAACTCCATGGACGTGGAGGTCTCGCCAAGAGAGACTGTGCACCCCGCGGAGCAGTGCTCGGAGGGGAACACAAGCACTGAGCCACCGCTCCACAACGGGACAGTGACAAGTGGGATCCCCAGAAGTCGGCTCTCGGACGGCGGGAAAACAGACTCCCTGAACAGCGAGCATCCTGGTCCGGTAAGACATGTACCTGGCTCAATCGATAGTTTACAACGAAACTCACTCAACATTAAAGGATTTTAGGAAAGGGCACGCTGCATTACTGCCAGGGCAATGCTTTATTAGGCTAGGCTGATAAAATTGTACCATGGTCACAACTGGTGCCCTTAAAGCTGAGGCGACATGAAGCCACTTTGTGACATGGTTTCAGGAGACTTGGTTTCAGGCCACTGCATGGCACACCAGGGGAGACTTGGGGGTTTGATACAGCAAATCTGCCTCAAATAAGGTCTCCCGGCTTCCTGGAACCAGGTTTCAAACCGCTATTCCTGAAAAACTGGCTTTGTCTTCAATCAGCTTCAGATCTGTATTGTTCTACCCCAGACCAGTAAAAAAAAGTTCATCTTATGGCAGGAACCGGATGTTTGGTTTAATTGTCATTTTCTCGCTTGCATTTGGCATTCAGCAATGGTCAATTTAAACTCTGTGTTTATTCCCATTGAAACAGTGCTGTCCTTGTGCTTTGAAGTGTAATATACTTAGAGGCATACAATAGTAAGATGTGCATGTGATGTTGAGTCATTGAGCTAATACAGCATTAAAAAATTCTGAATGAAATGTATTGGTTAACGCTGAAAGAAATCTATTTCTGTATCTGTATGTATTCTTGGTTTGAGGGGTAGAGCACAATAGAAACTAATGCACTGCTTATCTGGTGCCTATTTAATGACTGAGTATTGAAGCTGCCTGAAGTGCCCTCATTTACTGCCTGTTTCATAAGTGGTATGGGCCCCATAATTGCCTCATTGTGGTACAGTGGTTGCTTAGTTGTCCCTGTACAGGAAATGCACTTTCAGTGTGTCCGTGTGTGTTTAGATGGAGCTGCACTGCTTAGAAACCGACTTATAAAATCAGTTCATTAGTCTAAAGAAAATAGTTTGGATAAGAACGGAGCTGACAGGCTCATTTTTGATAGGGATTGTAATGAAACTGCAACCTTTAGTTCAAAACCTCTGATATTGAACTAAAATGTGTTCACGATCAATAGTGAATTTAAACTACTGTATTATCTGTGAATGAAGCACGCCCTGTGAATGACTTGTATCCCAACCCCCAGCTGCTTTTAAATTGCTGGATACGTCCCTCCAAAGCCATCAATGGTGCAGTGTTGTTTTAGAGAATACATTTTGTATCGCTGTGTTGGACACCCTAATACTGCAAACCTCCTGTTTTAGATTTATTAAAAGGCTCTAATGCCCTGCATGTATTTTTAGTTCATATGCGTGTGGTTGTTCACATGTGTTTCTGATCTGTTTCCAATGCCTGATCCTGATCCTGAGTTGACGTCATGATTTATTTACATCTTAAAATGGTGCAATTAAATAAAAAAAATGGTGCAAATAAAAAAGCAACCACAAAACAAACAAACAAAAAAGAACAGCTGGCACTTGAGCTGCAATTCATTCTGTGCCGCTGATCTGCTATCACAGATACTGTGCTCCCTGATTGACCACTGATTGTTTTCAGTGGTCTGGGGTTTTCACTTTGCAGAATGCTATGTTCATAATTCACTTGGCTGTCTTTGTGTCAGGTAAAACCTATATAAAAAACATATTCATGTACCTTAGGCACTAAGAAAAAGTTTTACCTTAGAGTCTATTAGTAAGTATATTTGACATTGTGGCTGAGTTATCCTGGTGTGAACAGAAAATAAAGAGAGCTAAACTTGCAGTGGGTACAATCTGTAATTGCAATTTTATTGAAACTTTCCGATCAGTGCAGACTGATCTGTGTTCACTTTCTCTGAAGCCTTGCAGTCAGTCTTGACTCCGCTGTCATTAGTTATTGCAGCAAACAAAAGCACTGCCGCCCTGCCTGAGGTGTTCTGTCTCATCTTCCTAGCTCTTCAGTTTACTATATAATAGAGAACATTTCTTTGTGATAGAATACAAAGAAAGAACATTCCAGTAACTCCAATAAGTGTCCCTTTTGAAATACGTGATGTTTTGAGTTCAACTACCAGTCCTGGGAGGGAGATACACGAAGATACAACATAAACAGGAAATGTCCGGTCTCCAAAAGAATCAACAACATGGTCAAACTCCCAAACAAACTGTGTACCCGAATTACACTATTTCAGAACATGACTTGCAAGCAATCCTGCATTCCCTCTGTCTATGCACAAGTTAACATTGTACAGGAGGCCTTACAGTTGTGCTTACCTTACAGTTAACATATTAAAGAGGCATGGCACAGGAGGACCCCTATCTGCTTTACTACTGGACCTCCATACTGTAAATTCTGCAGAGGTAAAGACACAAACTAGTGCCGTACAGTAGCATCTGATACAATGAGTGAACTTACATCAAGAATCAAGCAATCGGCAGTATTGTTGGGGTACAAACATGCATGTTTGAATGAAAGCGTAGACCACCTATTGGTAATAACATTTTGAATGCAGTGTCTCTGTTCTGTTGGTAATGAAAGGGTACCTCATTATATAAATTAATACAATTAATTCAATAAACACAGCAGCAAAATCCATCTCCTGGACCAGATGCTGTGTGTTCCACAATTAACCACCATCAGATAAGTGCAAGACTTGAACATGCCTGTAATGCAGTGCATTTTCTGCTACAGCGATGGTATGTGAATATGTTATGGTACAAGTCAATATTGGCAAATCTTAAGATTTACTGGTAAATGTCGACATTTACCAAGTAAAGCGGTAAATGTCCGAAATAAACATGATAACGCTTTACTGCGGACATTTACCGGTAAACCACAAGAGTAACCGAATGCCTTTGGGTAATGACCGAATGCCTTTCTAATCACTTTCGAGCATTGTAAGGCTCCAGGGTCCTTTGTAACTTCAAGTGCCACAAGAGTTTACCATGCTGCAATAAGTACACATATCTATTCACGGTGTCTAAGGTGATGTCTGTATTGTTCAGTGCCATGTTGAACTAGTTTAAATTGCATTACTGTAAGCTCATTAATGACTGTTTTGTTAATGGAAAATACATGCAAAAATACATGTTCCATGCCTTAGTGCTCGTGAAACATCAGCAAGTTGAGCTGTCTTGGTCACTGAAGCTCCTGACAAACGCGCCCCATCAATCACCCCTCTTTCAAAGTCACTGAGGTCTCCTCTTGCAGCCATGCTAGTCATAATTATTGACAACCAGGCCTGTCTAGCATTTTTATACATGACCCTAAGCATGCTGGGATGTTATTTGCTTAATTAACGCATGAGCCACACCTGTGTGGAAGCCCTTGCTTTCATATACTTGGTATCCCTCATTACCCAGGTGTTTCATTGGGCCAGATAAAATTGTATCCGGGCCAGTAAAAGCACTAGCTCGGTGGCCCAAAGGGCTAAAAATCTAAATGTAGAGCCCTGAATGTGTATGCAGAAATAAATATATTCTTTGACACTGTTGATTATTTTGTTACTTGACCATTTATATGCAGGAATAACTAAATGATTTGATGATATACCTGCATTTACCAATAAGCTTCGGATAAATCATAAGATTAAGCAGTAAATGTCTGAAAAGCAATCTATTTCTTCATAATTTCAGACATTTACCACTTTGTTTGGTAAATGTTGAAATTTACCTGTAAAATTTAAGATTAACCAGATTCAGACTTTTACTGTAACATGCACCCCTTCGTTCTCAGTTAAGAGAAACAAGGACCAGCTCTTAATACGGTGCTGTGTGTTAAACCCATTCCCTGTGGGAACCATAGTTAAACAAGCGATTAGTGTTTCAGTCAAACCATTTTTATTTAAGTGGCTGCTAAAACAGTAATTCAGCAAATGTCATAAACACACCTCACATAAACTAAGCTGTTAAAGACTCCTAATCCACAGCAATTGTCCTCAAACATTGTGTACCTCGAGGGAAATACTAAAAAATATTATTATATGACTTGAATTGAAGAGCTTTGTAACTTGTTATACGTGTGTGATATCCAGGACGTGTTTGTTGGTTGTAGAGCCCTGTGAAATTATTTTTATTTTCTATAATTTTTCGTTTTATTTTTCACAAATTTCATTTTATTTTACAAATTTCATTTTATTTAGTTTTATTACATATACACATTACTAGAACAACTAAAATAGATCAATAATAGTATAGTATACAGCATGTTTTAACTACATACATATTTTTTATTAAACATTATCCGCTTTTTTAACATTTTGACATAACATAACAAATTTCATAACATAACACATTTTTGATTAGCGGCAGTAACGGTAACGTACAGTCCCTGACTCTCATTAATTTACAGTAAATACTGCCCGTGCCCTCTATAAAAATACAATAAGATCAAATAAAATATATATATATATATTTACACTGCCCTACTATTGTGTGGGCTGTCATAATAATTGCACATACAGCAACCTACCCATTAAATAAAACGATAGGAATTGTATTTCAATCCTATTGGACCGAAGCAGGGCTCCAGTATACAAGCTTGGGGTTTCTCAGTATTTAAACACGAAGCAAAGCAGATTCATTCATTCAAATTCATTCAAAACCAAAACAGCATCTGCTCCAGTGCAAAGTTTGCACCACTTGAAATAAAACAAAGAATTAGCATACTAATACAAAATATTAGCAAACAAGCCATATTTTCCCTAAAAGGAATAAACAGCTAATGCTTAACGATGGTATCTTTCGACTCCAGCCGACAGTTGCAAAAGTATTTTGTCACCGTCAGCTTCATACATCCCCTCATGTTCAAATTCTTTGCAACATTGTTTAATTGTTATGCGCGGTTTAGGCATTTTAGAAACAAACGTCTCTTCCATCACAATTTGAATTCCCAGACGACTCGCTTCAAATTATACATCTGCACAAGTGCTAGTCAGAGCTTCCGTTTTCCTTCAGACCGTGTCTATGGTAACGGCTGAGCCTTGACAACTACGATTGCAAGTGTTTATTTACAGTGTTTTTTGTATAAACCTCCCAATTTAAAAATGTCATTCTATGTTTGCTTTTATAATGATCTTTCGTTTTATATTTGCATTTCATTTTATTTCGTTTTATATGTTGCATTTCGTTTTATTTTTTTTGTATGTTGCATTTTGTTTTATTTCGTGCTATTTCATATTTGCAAAAAACACAGGGCTCTTATAGTTTGTAATTGAAAAGCTTTGTATCTTGTCATACGTGTGTGATATCCAGGACACGTTGATTGTTTGCTATGATGCTCCCAATGAGTGCTGAAGGAGATCTGCATTCCTGCCAGAATCCTGATATCAGGAATGAGTGAGCAGAGGAGGGTTCCCCTGAGGCCAGTCTGCAAGTCTTATAAACACTTCAAAATCTCTTCCATCTGAAGGAGGAACCCTTTCCAGCTGTCTGCTCTGCACTCTTTAAACTGTTTTGGAAGGGTGTGTGACTATTCCTCAGTGGTTTCTGTTGTATTTCTTTCAGGGATGCACAGCACTGTAACTTCTATAAAGGCCTTCCAATGACAACAAGCTAGTCTTTTAATATTCTAATAGGGCATTGCTTTTGCACCTTTTTCAGTTGCAGCGGAATTTTAAGCAGTTTAAGAAAATTAAGCCAAAGGTTAGCTGCCATAATATTTGTATACCTTGTGCTGAGTGGCTGGGACTGATTGGGCTGCAGTCTTCCCTTCCAATTGATTTTGTGTCAGGAAGTGGTCCTGCATTCACCGTACTTTATCCAGTTGATTATCATATGCAAGTTGCCCATGCTGTATATATTGCACGCAGGATATCCGGAAAACTACAGCAGGCAGATTAACAAAGTCCATTTTTGTTTAATGCTTCTCATCATACCTAGTGCGACAGGACAGAAATGCTGGCACAGCATGTATAATCTATCAGAATTGATGTCCTACGCACTTGCTATAAAAAGTGTGAATAAGTGACTGAGCTAAACTGCACCTGCTTATTCCTCTTTCCTGCATTTGCGTTTTGTTTAGTTTAGAGCACAAATGCTTATACGTTTGAGTAATATAAATAACAGTAAAATGGCGTCTACGTGTGACTTCCGATTTCTTATCCTACATTTAAGAATAGTTTGAAAGCTTGAAGGAAATGTGTGTGGAGCCTTTGAGCTTGTTGAAACAGGCATCTCATCAGCAATCATTTCATTTGTTTGTAAATCTTGCTGCATCGTCATTGTGAATTCCATCTACAGTAACTATTGTATTCCATCTAGCATGGAACGTTCATGAAAGGGTTTGTAAAGAAAGACGTG